>NW_028153603.1:0-4000 GCF_964211835.1 Anser anser | reverse complement strand
CCCTCCCCCCAAAGCCCCCCCCCATCGCCCCCCCCCCCTTTTTTTTTTTCCCCCTCCCCCCCTCCCCTTTTCCTCCCGCACACAAAGGACCCCCCCCCACCCATCCCGGGGGGGGGGGCGGGCAGGGGTCGGGGGTCCCCAGCTGGGCTCAGGACCCCCCCCCTCGGCCCCCCCCCTCCCCCCGGATGCCCGCGGCCCCCCCCCGGATGCTTCCCCCCC
Organism: Anser anser; assembly: GCF_964211835.1. Taxonomy (NCBI): domain Eukaryota; kingdom Metazoa; phylum Chordata; class Aves; order Anseriformes; family Anatidae; genus Anser; species Anser anser. Next base: position 3,781 of record NW_028153603.1, on the reverse strand, counting down.
CCCCGCAGGGTTCCGGGCGGATTTTTTTGGGCGTTAAAACCCCGCCCCCCCCCCCTTAAAAAAAAATAAAAATTAATTTTTTTTTTTTTTAACCCCCCCCCGCGTCCAAGGGCGGGGAGGAAGGGGGGGGCGCCGCCTGTGTCCCCCCCCCTCGGGGGAAAAGCCGCTTTTATCCCCCCCCCCCCCCCCCCAAGCCGCCGCCGCAGCTCCGGGTCCCGCCGCTCCCCGCCGGTGAGTTACGGGGCGGGGGGGGGCGGGGGGGGGGCGGGGGGGGCAGGGGGCGGGGGGGGGGTCCCGGGGGGGTCCCGGGGGGAGGGGGGGGGTCCCCAAATTTTTCCCCTCCCCGGCTTTCCCCGACAAAGGAGGGGCGTTCAGGGTGCCCCCCCCCCCCTCCCAAGGCACGCCCTGGATGTAGGGGGGGGGGGGAGGGTTTTGGGGACCCCCCCCCAGGCTAAAATTTGGGGGGGGGGGGAGGGGAAGAGGGGGGAGGGGAGGGGGGGGTCCCGTTGTCACAGCCACCCCCCCTCACCCCCCAGTTTTGTGTCCCCCCCCCCCCCCCCGGGTGCCGCCACGCTGCCGAGCATCCGGTTTGGCTGCGGGAGTCCCGGGTTGGTGGCCCCCGGCCCCGTCCTGGTGGCCCCCGTCCCCTCCTGGTGGCCCTGGTGGCCCCCGTCCCCATCCTGGTGGCCCCCATCCCCACCCTGGTGGCCCTTATCCCTGTTCTGGTGGCCCCTGTCCCCTCCTGGTGGTCCCCGTCCCCATCCCCATCCTGCTGGCCCTTGTTCCCCATCCTGGTGGCCCCCATCCCCATCCTGGTGGCCCTTGTCCCTGTTATAGTTGTCCCCGTCCCCATCCTGGTGGCCCTTATCCCTGTTCTGGTGGCCCCTGTCCCCTCCTGGTGGTCCCCGTCCCCATCCTGGTGGCCCTTATCCCTGTTCTGGTGGCCCCTGTCCCCTCCTGGTGGTCCCCATCCCCATCCCCATCCTGCTGGCCCTTGTTCCCCATCCTGGTGGCCCCCAACCCCATCCTGGTGGCCCTTGTCCCTGTTACAGTGGTCCCTGTCCCCTCCCGGTGGCCCTTGTTCCCATCTTGCTGGCCCTTGTTGCCCTCCTGGTGGCCCCCGTCCCCTCCTTGTGGCCCTTGTCCCCATCCTGGTGGCCTCCATCCCCATCCTGGTGGCCCTTGTCCCTGTTATAGTGGTCTCTGTCCCCTCCCAGTGGTTCCTGTCCCCATCCTGGTGGCCCTTGTCCCATCCTGGTGGCCCTTGTCCCTGTTATAGTGGCCCTTTTCCCCTCCTGGTGGTCCCTGTCCCCATCCTGGTGGCCCTCATCCCTATCTTGGTGGCCCCTGTCCCCTCCTGGTGGTCACTGTCCCTGTTATAGTGGTCCCTGTCCCCTCCTGGTGGTCCCTGTCCCCATCCTGGTGGCCCTCATCCCTATCTTGGTGGCCCCTGTCCCCTCCTGGTGGTCCCTGTCCCATCCTGGTGGCCTCCATCCCCATCCTGGTGGCCCTTGTCCCTGTTATAGTGGTCCCCGTCCCCATCCTGGTGGCCCCTGTCCCTTCCTGGTGGCCTCTGTCCCTGTTATAGTGGTCCCTGTCCCCCTCCTGGTGGCCCTTGTCCCCTCCTGGTGGCCCTTGTCCCCTCCTGGTGGTCCCTGTCCCCATCCTGGTGGCCCTCATCCCTATCTTGGTGGTCCCTGTCCCCTCCTGGTGGCCCTTGTCCCCATCCCCGGTGGTTCCATCATCCCTGTCCCCATCCTGGTGGCCCTCGTCCTCATCCCGGTGGCCCTTGTCCCTGTTATAGTGGCCCTCATCCCCATCCTGGTGGCCCTTGTCCCCATCCTCGTGGCCCTTGTCCCCATCCTTGGTGGCTCCAAAACCCCCATCCCTGGTGTCCCCCCAACCCCGGTGACCCCAAAACCTTCACCCCCATCCCCGGTGACTCCAAAACCTTCATCCTAATCCTTGGTAGCCCCCAAAATTTCATCCCCTTCCTTGGTGACCCCAAAACCTTCATCCCAACCCTTGATGGCCCCAAACCCTTCACCCCCACCCCTGGTGACCCCAAAACCTTCACCCCCGCAAGTCCCAATACCTTCATCCCCATCCCTGGTGACCCCAAAACCTCCGTCCCAATCCTTGGTGGCCCCACCATCCCCATCCCTGGTGGTCCCACCATCCTTGGTAGCCCCAAAACCTACGTCCCTTTCCTCGATGACCCCAAAACCTTCGTCCCCATCCCTGATGACCCCAAACCCTTCACCCCCACTCTTGTGACCCCAAAACCTTCATCCCCTTCCTTGGTAGCCCCAAAACCTCCATCCCCATAATCTCCAACACCTTCATCCCAAACCTTGATGACCCCAAACCCTTCACCCCAACCCCCGTTGACCCCAAACCCTTCACCCCCAACCCCCGTTGACCCCAACCCCTTCACCCCCCAACCCCCGTTGACCCCAACCCCTTCACCCCCAACCCCCGTTGACCCCAAACCCTTCACCCCAACCCCCGTTGACCCCAAACCCTTCACCCCAACCCCCGTTGACCCCAAATCCTCCACCCCCAACCCCCGTTGACCCCAAATCCTCCACCCCCAACCCCCGTTGACCCCAAGCCCTCCACCCCCAACCCCCATTGACCCCAAGCCCTCCACCCCCAACCCCCGTTGACCCCAAATCCTCCACCCCCAATCGCCGTTGACCCCAAACCCTTCACCCCAACCCCCATTGACCCCAAACCCTTTACCCCCAACCCCATTGACCCCAAACCCTCCGCCCCCAACCCCCGTTGACCCCAAACCCTTCACCCCCAACCCCCGTTGACCCCAAACCCTTCACCCCAACCCCCGGTGACCCCGCAGCGATGGCGGTGCCAGGCTGGAAGCTGCAGCTCCTGGAGCGGCGGCGGCGCGAGGAGGAGGCGGCGCGGCGCCGGGAGCGGGAGCAGCGGGAGCGGGCGGCGCAGCTCCCCCCCTGGAAACGGGAGCTGCTGGAACGGCGCCGGGCCAAAACGGGGGGCCCGGGGGGGTCCCGAGGGACCGGAGGGGGGGTCCCGGCGGCGGCGTTGGCCCCGGGGCTGAGCCGGAGCGCCGAGGGTTTGGAGAAGTGCGGGGCCGGCGAGGAGACCCCCGCCACCGCGGTCCCGGGGGGGCGCGTCAGCCGCCTGCTCGGCCGCTTCGCCCCCCGGCCCCCCGGCCGCTCGCTCAGCACCGAGGGGGTCCCTGAGAGCCCCCCCGAGCGGGGGGACGGGGACGGAGAGGGGACCGGGGGACGGGGGGTCGGAGGGGGACAAGGGGTGGGAGGGGGGGTGGGGGACAACGAGGGCGGGGGGACCAGGGAGGGGTTGGGGACAGTTGAGGGGTTGGGGGCAAGTGAGGGAAGGGGGACAATTGAGGGTTTGGGGACAAAAAAGGGTTTGGGGACAGTTGAGGGACGGGGGACAGTTGAGGGACAGGGGACAGTTGAGGGTTTGGGGACAAGCAAGGGTTTGGGGACAATTGAGGGACGGGGGACAACCGAGAAACAGGGGACAGCTGAAGGTTTGGGGACAGTTGAGGGTTTGGGGACAGTTGAAGGTTTGGGGACAAGCGAGGGCTTGGGGACGGTTGAGGGACAGGGGACGGTGGAGACCCTCGGGACGGGCAAGGGGGAAGGGGTGGCCACCGGCGGGGGGATGGCGGAGGGACAGGGGACAACCAAGGGGTTGGGGACAGCTGGGGCACGGGGGACACTTAAGGGCTTGGGGACAGTCAGGGGGTGGGGCTCGGTGAAGGGACAGGGGA
>NW_028153604.1:170000-191357 GCF_964211835.1 Anser anser | reverse complement strand
AAGACAAAGCAAAGCACTGTCTGGAATTCAAGGCAAAGTGAAGCAAAGTAAAAGAAAGCAGGGCCAGAAAAGGAAAGAAAAGCAGGGGTAAGAAAAGCAAAGCAAAGCATGGCCAGGAAAGGCAAATGAGAGTAAGGCAAAGCAAAGCAGAGCAAAGTAGCACAAGCAAAAACAAAGCAGGGCCAGGAAAGGTAGAGCAAAGGAAAGAAAGAAATTGAGGCAAGGCGAAGCACAGCGGGGGTAGGAAAACAAAGCAACGTAGAGAAGGAAAAGAGAAGCAGTGCCAGGAATACAAAGCAAAGCTAAACAAAGGAAAGCGTGGCCTGAAAAAGCAAAAGAAAGCATGCGCAGGGAAGGCAAAGCAGAGAAAGGGAAAGCAAGGCAGCACGAGGAAAACTAAAACAGTGTCAAAGAGGGAAGGCAAAGTAAAGCAAAACCAAACAAAGCACGGCCAGAAAAGCAGAGCAAGGCAAAGGAAAGCGAAGCAAAGTAGCACGAGGAAAAGCAAAGCATTGCCAGGAAAGACAAAGCAAACGAACCAAAGCAAAGCAATCTGAGGCAAAGCAAAGCAAAGCAGGGGCAGGAACAGCAGAGGAAAGGAGAGAAGGAAAAGCAAAAGTGTGCCCGGAAGAGCAGAGCAAAGCAAAGCAGAGCAAGGAAAAAGAAAGAGAAGCGAAGCAAATGTAAGGAGCTGGCGGCCAGCCCTCCTGCCGGTTCCCAGTGTCTGCGGGGCAAAGACCGCAGGGCCCTCATGCCGGGTAGAGCTGGCGGCCAGACTCGGACGGTGGCTGTACCCTGCTCGCCCGCTCCCCGGCCTCCCTGAACCCCCATAGTCCGCCGTGACAGCGGGCAAGAACCATGTCTTGCTTTACCTGATTTTTTTTTTTTTTTTTTCCCCCCCCTGCATTTATTTATTTATTTATTTATTCTTGCCTTCCATCCAATGTAGTTGTGGGAATCATGTATTTACTGATCGTCGTTCAAAACCTCACCCAACACCGTCCCCAGACGGGGAGCAGTGGGGACCGCCTAGCGGCGGGCCACACGGCTGGGGCCACAGAACTGACCATGTCGGGTGGCCGGGCCTGCTGCCCCCACCCTCGAGTTGCGAGGGGACAGTGTCCGGGCTGCGGGGAGGCCCAGCTGTGTGTCTGAGGGTTTATGCGTTCCTAAATATACCGATCGCCTCATCGGCAAAATCGTCGGGACGGTCTGCAAAGGAAGCCTAGCGCAGCACAGGAGAGCAGAGCGATGAAGAGGAAAGCCGAGCAAGGCAAAGCAAAGCAGTGCAAACTTGTACAAGGAAAGTCCCAGCAGTGCCAGGAAAGGTAGAGCAAAGTAAAGAAAGCAGTTTGAGGCGAGACAAAGCACAACAGGGGTAGGAAAAGCAAAGCAGAGCAGAGAAGGTAAAGCAAAGTCGTGGCAGGAATACGAAGCAAAGCAAAACAAAGGAAAGCATGGCCTGAAAAAGCATGGCCAGGAAAGGCAACGCAGAGCAAGGCAAAGCAAAGCAGTGCAAACTCGTACAAGGAAAGTCCCAGCAGTGCCAGGAAACGTAGAGCAAAGTAAAGAAAGCAGTTTGAGGCGAGACAAAGCACAACAGGGGTAGGAAAAGCAAAGCAGAGCAGAGAAGGTAAAGCAAAGTCGTGGCAGGAATACGAAGCAAAGCAAAACAAAGGAAAGCATGGCCTGAAAAAGCATGGCCAGGAAAAGCAAAGCGTGGCCAGGAAAACCAAAGCAAAAAGGTCCAAAAATAAAACAAAGCAATGCAATGAAAATGTATCTATACTAAAATAAAACAAACAAACAAACAAACAAACAAAACAAAAAAACGCAAAAAAAAGACCAAGCAAAGCAGGGCCAGGAAAAGCAAAGAAAAGCGTGTCCAGGAAAGGCAAAGCGGTGCAAGGCAGAGCAAAGCAAAGGAAAGTAGCACAAGGAAAAGCAAAGCAGGGCCAGGAAATGTAGAGCAAAAGAAAGAAAGCAGTTTGAGGAGGCAAGGCAAAGCACAGCAGGGGTAGGAAAAACAGAGCAGAGCAGAGAAAGTAAAACCAAGAGGTGCCTGGAATAAAAAGCAAAGCAAAACAAAGGAAAGCGTGGCCTGAAAAAGCACGGACAGGAAAGGCAAAGCAGAGCAAGGCAAAGCAAAGCAGTGCAAACTCGTACAAGGAAAGTCCCAGCAGGGCCAGGAAAGGTAGAGCAAAGTAACGAAAGCAGTTTGAGGCGAGGCAAAGCACAGCAGGGGTAGGAAAAGCAAAGCAGAGCAGAGAAGGTAAGACCAAGAGGCGCCAGGAATACGAAGCAAAGGAAAACAAAGGAAAGCATGGCCTGAAAAAGCATGGCCAGGAAAGGCAACGCAGAGCAAGGCAAAGCAAAGCAGTGCAAACTCGTACAAGGAAAGTCCCAGCAGTGCCAGGAAAGGTAGAGCAAAGTAAAGAAAGCAGTTTGAGGCGAGGCAAAGCACAGCAGGGGTAGGAAAAGCAAAGCAGAGAAGAGAAGGTAAAACCAAGAGGTGCCAGGAATACGAAGCAAAGGAAAACAAAGGAAAGCGTGGCCTGAAAAAGCATGGCCAGGAAAGGCAAAGCAGAGCAAGGCAAAGCAAAGCAGTGCAAACTCGTACAAGGAAAGTCCCAGCAGTGCCAGGAAAGGTAGAGCAAACTAACGAAAGCAGTTTGAGGCAAGGCAAAGCACAGCAGGGGTAGGAAAAGCAAAGCAGAGCAGAGAAGGTAAAGCAAAGCCGTGGCAGGAATACAAAGCGAAGCAAAACAAAGGAAAGCGTGGCCTGAAAAAGCAAAAGAAAACATGGCCCGTGGAGGCAAACTAGAGCAAGGCAAAGCAAAGCAAAGCAAAGCGAAGTAGCACGAGGAAAAGCATAACATTGCCAGGAAAGACAAAGCAAACAAAGCAAAGCAAAGCAATCTGAGGCAAAGCAAAGCAAAGCAGGGGCAGGAACAGCGGAGGAAAGTAGAGAAGGAAAAGCAAAAGTGTGCCCGGAAGAGCAGAGCAGAGCAAAGCAAAGCAGAGCAAGGAAAAACAAAGAGAAGCGAAGCACATGTAAGGAGCTGGCGGCCAGCCCTCCTGCCGGTTCCCAGTGTCTGCGGGGCAAAGACCGCAGGGCCCTCATGCCGGGTAGAGCTGGCGGCCAGACTCGGACGGTGGCTGTACCCTGCTCGCCCGCTCCCCGGCCTCCCTGACACCTCTTAGTCCGCCGTGACAGCGGGCAAGAACCATGTCTTGCTTTACCTGGTTTTATCTTTATTTATTTATTTATTTATTTATTTATTTATTGTTGCCTTCCATCCAATGTAGTTGTGGGAATCATGTAGTTACTTACCGTCGTTGAAAACCTCACCCAACGCCGTCCCCAGACGAATAGCAGTGGGGCCCGCCTAGCGGCAGGCCACACGGCTGGGGCCACAGAACTGACCATGTCGGGTGGCCGGGCCTGCTGCCCCCACCCTCGAGTTGCGAGGGGACAGTGTCCGGGCTGCGGGGAGGCCCAGCTGTGTGTCTGAGGGTTTATGCGTTCCGAAATATACCGATAGCCTCATCGGCAAAATCGTCGGGACGGTCTGCAAAGGAAGCCTAGCGCAGCACAGGAGAGCAGAGAAATGAAGAGGAAAGCCGAGCAAGGCAAAGCAAAGCAGTGCAAACTCGTACAAGGAAAGTCCCAGCAGGGCCAGGAAACGTAGAGCAGAGTAAAGAGAGCAGTTTGAGGCGAGGCAAAGCAAAGCAGGGGTAGGAAAAGCAAAGCAGAGCAGAGAAGGTAAAGCAAAGCCGTGGCAGGAAAACAAAGCGAAGCAAGACAAGGGAAAGCATGGCCTGAAAAAGCATGGTCAGGAAAGGCAACGCAGAGCAAGGCAAAGCGAAGCAGTGCAAGCTTGTACAAGGAAAGTCCCAGCAGTGCCAGGAAACGTAGAGCAAAGTAAAGAAAGCAGTTGGAGGCGAGGCAAAGCACAGCAGGGGTAGGAAAAGCAAAGCAGAGCAGAGAAAGTAAAACCAAGAGGTGCCAGGAATACAAAGCAGAGCAAGACAAAGGAAAGCGTGGCCTGAAAAAGCGTGGCCAGGAAAGGCAAAGCAGAGCAAGGCAAAGCGAAGCAGTGCAAACTCGTACAAGGAAAGTCCCAGCATTGCCAGGAAACGTAGAGCGAAGTAAGGAAAGCAGTTTGAGGCAAGGCAAAGCACTGCAGGCGTAGGAAAAGCAGAGCAGAGCAGAGAAAGTAAAACCAAGAGGTGCCAGGAATAAAAGCAGAGCAAGACAAAGGAAAGCGTGGCCTGAAAAAGCATGGCCAGGAAAAGCAAAGCGCAGCAAGGAAAACCAAAGCCAAAAGGTCCAAAAATAAAACAAAGCAATGCAATGAATATGTATCTAAAGTAAAAAAAAAAAAAAAAAAAAAAAAAAAAGGCAAAAAAGACAACAAGCAAAGCAGGGCCAGGAAAAGCAAAGTAAAGCGTGTCCAGGAAAGGCAAAGCGGTGCAAGGCAGAGCAAAGGAAAGGAAAGTAGCACAAGGAAAAGCAAAGCAGTGCCAGGAAATGTAGAGCAAAAGAAAGAAAGCAGTTTGAGGAGGCAAGGCAAAGCACAGCAGGGTTAGGAAAAGAAAGCAACGTAGAGAAGGAAAAGCAAAGCAGTGCCAGGAATACAAAGCAAAGCAAAACAAAGGAAAGCATGGCCTGAAAAAGCATGGCCAGGAAAGGCAACGCAGAGCAAGGCAAAGCAAAGCAGTGCGAACTCGTACAAGGAAAGTCCCAGCAGTGCCAGGAAACGTAGAGCAAAGTAAAGAAAGCAGTTTGAGGCGAGGCAAAGCACAGCAGAGGTAGGAAAAGCAAAGCAGAGCAGAGAAGGTAAAGCAAAGCCGTGGCAGGAATACAAAGCGAAGCAAAACAAAGGAAAGCATGGCCTGAAAAAGCATGGCCAGGAAAGGCAACGCAGAGCAAGGCAAAGCAAAGCGGTGCAAACTCGTACAAGGAAAGTCCCAGCAGTGCCAGGAAACGTAGAGCAAAGTAAAGAAAGCAGTTTGAGGCGAGGCAAAGCAGAGCAGGGGTAGGAAAAGCAAAGCAGAGCAGAGAAAGTAAAACCAAGAGGTGCCAGGAATACGAAGCGAAGCAAGACAAAGGAAAGCATGGCCTGAAAAAGCAGGGCCAGGAAAAGCAAAGCGCGGCGAGGAAAACCAAAGCAAAAAGGTCCAAAAATAAAACAAAGCAATGCAATGAATATGTATCTAATATTAAAAAAAAAAAAAAATAAAAAAAAAGGCAAAAAAGACAACAAGCAAAGCAGGGCCAGGAAAAGCAAAGTAAAGCGTGTCCAGGAAAGGCAAAGCAGTGCAAGGCAGAGCAAAGCAAAGTGAAGTAGCACAAGGAAAAGCAAAGCAGTGCCAGGAAAGACAGAGCAAACAAAGCAAAGCAAAGCAATCTGAGGCAAAGCAAAGCAAAGCAGGGGCAAGAAAAGCAGAGGAAAGTAGAGAAGGAAAAGCAAAAGTGTGCCCGGAAGAGCAGAGCAAAGCAAAGCAGAGCAAGGAAAAAGAAAGAGAAGCGAAGCAAATGTAAGGAGCTGGCGGCCAGCCCTCCTGCCGGTTCCCAGTGTCTGCGGGGCAAAGACCACAGGGCCCTCATGCCGGGTAGAGCTGGCGGCCAGACTCGGATGGTGGCTGTACCCTGCTCGCCCGCTCCCCGGCCTCCCTGACACCTCATAGTCCGCCGTGACAGTGGGCAAGAACCATGTCTTGCTTTACCTGGTTTTATCTTTATTTATTTATTTATTTATTGATTGTTGCCTTCCATCCACTGTAGTTGTGGGAATCATGTAGTTACTGATCGTCGTTCAAAACCTCACCCAACACCGTCCCCAGACGGGCAGCAGTGGGGCCCGCCTAGCGGCAGGCCACACGGCTGGGGCCACAGAACTGACCATGTCGGGTGGCCGGGCCTGCTGCCCCCACCCTCGAGTTGCGAGGGGACAGTGTCCGGGCTGCGGGGAGGCCCAGCTGTGTGTCTGAGGGTTTATGCGTTCCGAAATATACCGATCGCCTCATCGGCAAAATCGTCGGGACGGTCTGCAAAGGAAGCCTAGCGCAGCACAGGAGAGCAGAGAGATGAAGAGGAAAGCCGAGCAAGGCAAAGCAAAGCAGTGCAAACTTGTACAAGGAAAGTCCCAGCAGTGCCAGGAACCGTAGAGCAAAGTAAAGAAAGCAGTTGGAGGCGAGGCAAAGCACAGCAGGGGTAGGAAAAGCAAAGCAGAGCAGAGAAAGTAAAACCAAGAGGTGCCAGGTATACGAAGCGAAGCAAGACAAAGGAAAGCGTGGCCTGAAAAAGCATGGCCAGGAAAGGCAAAGCAGAGCAAGGCAAAGCAAAGCAGTGCAAACTCGTACAAGGAAAGTCCCAGCAGTGCCAGGAAACGTAGAGCAAATTTACGAAAGCAGTTTGAGGCAAGGCAAAGCACAGCAGGGGTAGGAAAAGCAAAGCAGAGCAGAGAAAGTAAAACCAAGAGGTGCCAGGAATACGAAGCGAAGCAAGACAAAGGAAAGCGTGGCCTGAAAAAGCATGGCCAGGAAAGGCAACGCAGAGCAAGGCAAAGCAAAGCAGTGCAAACTCGTACAAGGAAAGTCCCAGCAGTGCCAGGAAACGTAGAGCAAAGTAAAGAAAGCAGTTTGAGGCGAGACAAAGCACAACAGGGGTAGGAAAAGCAAAGCAGAGCAGAGAAGGTAAAGCAAAGTCGTGGCAGGAATACGAAGCAAAGCAAAACAAAGGAAAGCATGGCCTGAAAAAGCATGGCCAGGAAAAGCAAAGTGTGGCCAGGAAAACCAAAGCAAAAAGGTCCAAAAATAAAACAAAGCAATGCAATGAAAATGTATCTATACTAAAATAAAACAAACAAAGAAACAAACAAAACAAAAAAACTCAAAAAAAAGACCAAACAAAGCAGGGCCAGGAAAAGCAAAGAAAAGCGTGTCCAGGAAAGGCAAAGCGGTGCAAGGCAGAGCAGAGCAAAGGAAAGTAGCACAAGGAAAAGCAAAGCAGGGCCAGGAAATGTAGAGCAAAAGAAAGAAAGCAGTTTGAGGAGGCAAGGCAAAGCACAGCAGGGGTAGGAAAAACAGAGCAGAGCAGAGAAAGTAAAACCAAGAGGTGCCTGGAATAAAAAGCAAAGCAAAACAAAGGAAAGCGTGGCCTGAAAAAGCACGGACAGGAAAGGCAAAGCAGAGCAAGGCAAAGCAAAGCAGTGCAAACTCGTACAAGGAAAGTCCCAGCAGGGCCAGGAAAGGTAGAGCAAAGTAACGAAAGCAGTTGGAGGCAAGGCAAAGCAGAGCAGAGAAAGTAAAACCTAGAGGTGCCAGGAATACAAAGCAAAGCGAAGCAAGACAAAGGAAAGCGTGGCCTGAAAAAGCAAAAGAAAACACGGCCAGTGGAGGCAAAGCAGAGCAAGGCAAAGCAAAGCAGTGCAAACTCGTACAAGGAAAGTCCCAGCAGTGCCAGGAAAGGTAGAGCAAAGTAAAGAAAGCAGTTTGAGGCGAGGCAAAGCACAGCAGGGGTAGGAAAAGCAAAGCAGAGTAGAGAAGGTAAAACCAAGAGGCGCCAGGAATACGAAGCAAAGGAAAACAAAGGAAAGCGTGGCCTGAAAAAGCAAAAGAAAGCATGCGCAGGGAAGGCAAAGCAGAGAAAGGGAAAGCAAGGCAGCACGAGGAAAACTAAAACAGTGTCAAAGAGGGAAGGCAAAGTAAAGCAAAACCAAACAAAGCACGGCCAGAAAAGCAGAGCAAGGCAAAGGAAAGCGAAGCAAAGTAGCACGAGGAAAAGCAAAGCATTGCCAGGAAAGACAAAGCAAACGAACCAAAGCAAAGCAATCTGAGGCAAAGCAAAGCAAAGCAGGGGCAGGAACAGCAGAGGAAAGGAGAGAAGGAAAAGCAAAAGTGTGCCCGGAAGAGCAGAGCAAAGCAAAGCAGAGCAAGGAAAAAGAAAGAGAAGCGAAGCAAATGTAAGGAGCTGGCGGCCAGCCCTCCTGCCGGTTCCCAGTGTCTGCGGGGCAAAGACCGCAGGGCCCTCATGCCGGGTAGAGCTGGCGGCCAGACTCGGACGGTGGCTGTACCCTGCTCGCCCGCTCCCCGGCCTCCCTGAACCCCCATAGTCCGCCGTGACAGCGGGCAAGAACCATGTCTTGCTTTACCTGATTTTTTTTTTTTTTTTTTCCCCCCCCTGCATTTATTTATTTATTTATTTATTCTTGCCTTCCATCCAATGTAGTTGTGGGAATCATGTATTTACTGATCGTCGTTCAAAACCTCACCCAACACCGTCCCCAGACGGGGAGCAGTGGGGACCGCCTAGCGGCGGGCCACACGGCTGGGGCCACAGAACTGACCATGTCGGGTGGCCGGGCCTGCTGCCCCCACCCTCGAGTTGCGAGGGGACAGTGTCCGGGCTGCGGGGAGGCCCAGCTGTGTGTCTGAGGGTTTATGCGTTCCTAAATATACCGATCGCCTCATCGGCAAAATCGTCGGGACGGTCTGCAAAGGAAGCCTAGCGCAGCACAGGAGAGCAGAGCGATGAAGAGGAAAGCCGAGCAAGGCAAAGCAAAGCAGTGCAAACTTGTACAAGGAAAGTCCCAGCAGTGCCAGGAAAGGTAGAGCAAAGTAAAGAAAGCAGTTTGAGGCGAGACAAAGCACAACAGGGGTAGGAAAAGCAAAGCAGAGCAGAGAAGGTAAAGCAAAGTCGTGGCAGGAATACGAAGCAAAGCAAAACAAAGGAAAGCATGGCCTGAAAAAGCATGGCCAGGAAAGGCAACGCAGAGCAAGGCAAAGCAAAGCAGTGCAAACTCGTACAAGGAAAGTCCCAGCAGTGCCAGGAAACGTAGAGCAAAGTAAAGAAAGCAGTTTGAGGCGAGACAAAGCACAACAGGGGTAGGAAAAGCAAAGCAGAGCAGAGAAGGTAAAGCAAAGTCGTGGCAGGAATACGAAGCAAAGCAAAACAAAGGAAAGCATGGCCTGAAAAAGCATGGCCAGGAAAAGCAAAGCGTGGCCAGGAAAACCAAAGCAAAAAGGTCCAAAAATAAAACAAAGCAATGCAATGAAAATGTATCTATACTAAAATAAAACAAACAAACAAACAAACAAACAAAACAAAAAAACGCAAAAAAAAGACCAAGCAAAGCAGGGCCAGGAAAAGCAAAGAAAAGCGTGTCCAGGAAAGGCAAAGCGGTGCAAGGCAGAGCAAAGCAAAGGAAAGTAGCACAAGGAAAAGCAAAGCAGGGCCAGGAAATGTAGAGCAAAAGAAAGAAAGCAGTTTGAGGAGGCAAGGCAAAGCACAGCAGGGGTAGGAAAAACAGAGCAGAGCAGAGAAAGTAAAACCAAGAGGTGCCTGGAATAAAAAGCAAAGCAAAACAAAGGAAAGCGTGGCCTGAAAAAGCACGGACAGGAAAGGCAAAGCAGAGCAAGGCAAAGCAAAGCAGTGCAAACTCGTACAAGGAAAGTCCCAGCAGGGCCAGGAAAGGTAGAGCAAAGTAACGAAAGCAGTTTGAGGCGAGGCAAAGCACAGCAGGGGTAGGAAAAGCAAAGCAGAGCAGAGAAGGTAAGACCAAGAGGCGCCAGGAATACGAAGCAAAGGAAAACAAAGGAAAGCATGGCCTGAAAAAGCATGGCCAGGAAAGGCAACGCAGAGCAAGGCAAAGCAAAGCAGTGCAAACTCGTACAAGGAAAGTCCCAGCAGTGCCAGGAAAGGTAGAGCAAAGTAAAGAAAGCAGTTTGAGGCGAGGCAAAGCACAGCAGGGGTAGGAAAAGCAAAGCAGAGAAGAGAAGGTAAAACCAAGAGGTGCCAGGAATACGAAGCAAAGGAAAACAAAGGAAAGCGTGGCCTGAAAAAGCATGGCCAGGAAAGGCAAAGCAGAGCAAGGCAAAGCAAAGCAGTGCAAACTCGTACAAGGAAAGTCCCAGCAGTGCCAGGAAAGGTAGAGCAAACTAACGAAAGCAGTTTGAGGCAAGGCAAAGCACAGCAGGGGTAGGAAAAGCAAAGCAGAGCAGAGAAGGTAAAGCAAAGCCGTGGCAGGAATACAAAGCGAAGCAAAACAAAGGAAAGCGTGGCCTGAAAAAGCAAAAGAAAACATGGCCCGTGGAGGCAAACTAGAGCAAGGCAAAGCAAAGCAAAGCAAAGCGAAGTAGCACGAGGAAAAGCATAACATTGCCAGGAAAGACAAAGCAAACAAAGCAAAGCAAAGCAATCTGAGGCAAAGCAAAGCAAAGCAGGGGCAGGAACAGCGGAGGAAAGTAGAGAAGGAAAAGCAAAAGTGTGCCCGGAAGAGCAGAGCAGAGCAAAGCAAAGCAGAGCAAGGAAAAACAAAGAGAAGCGAAGCACATGTAAGGAGCTGGCGGCCAGCCCTCCTGCCGGTTCCCAGTGTCTGCGGGGCAAAGACCGCAGGGCCCTCATGCCGGGTAGAGCTGGCGGCCAGACTCGGACGGTGGCTGTACCCTGCTCGCCCGCTCCCCGGCCTCCCTGACACCTCTTAGTCCGCCGTGACAGCGGGCAAGAACCATGTCTTGCTTTACCTGGTTTTATCTTTATTTATTTATTTATTTATTTATTTATTTATTGTTGCCTTCCATCCAATGTAGTTGTGGGAATCATGTAGTTACTTACCGTCGTTGAAAACCTCACCCAACGCCGTCCCCAGACGAATAGCAGTGGGGCCCGCCTAGCGGCAGGCCACACGGCTGGGGCCACAGAACTGACCATGTCGGGTGGCCGGGCCTGCTGCCCCCACCCTCGAGTTGCGAGGGGACAGTGTCCGGGCTGCGGGGAGGCCCAGCTGTGTGTCTGAGGGTTTATGCGTTCCGAAATATACCGATAGCCTCATCGGCAAAATCGTCGGGACGGTCTGCAAAGGAAGCCTAGCGCAGCACAGGAGAGCAGAGAAATGAAGAGGAAAGCCGAGCAAGGCAAAGCAAAGCAGTGCAAACTCGTACAAGGAAAGTCCCAGCAGGGCCAGGAAACGTAGAGCAGAGTAAAGAGAGCAGTTTGAGGCGAGGCAAAGCAAAGCAGGGGTAGGAAAAGCAAAGCAGAGCAGAGAAGGTAAAGCAAAGCCGTGGCAGGAAAACAAAGCGAAGCAAGACAAGGGAAAGCATGGCCTGAAAAAGCATGGTCAGGAAAGGCAACGCAGAGCAAGGCAAAGCGAAGCAGTGCAAGCTTGTACAAGGAAAGTCCCAGCAGTGCCAGGAAACGTAGAGCAAAGTAAAGAAAGCAGTTGGAGGCGAGGCAAAGCACAGCAGGGGTAGGAAAAGCAAAGCAGAGCAGAGAAAGTAAAACCAAGAGGTGCCAGGAATACAAAGCAGAGCAAGACAAAGGAAAGCGTGGCCTGAAAAAGCGTGGCCAGGAAAGGCAAAGCAGAGCAAGGCAAAGCGAAGCAGTGCAAACTCGTACAAGGAAAGTCCCAGCATTGCCAGGAAACGTAGAGCGAAGTAAGGAAAGCAGTTTGAGGCAAGGCAAAGCACTGCAGGCGTAGGAAAAGCAGAGCAGAGCAGAGAAAGTAAAACCAAGAGGTGCCAGGAATAAAAGCAGAGCAAGACAAAGGAAAGCGTGGCCTGAAAAAGCATGGCCAGGAAAAGCAAAGCGCAGCAAGGAAAACCAAAGCCAAAAGGTCCAAAAATAAAACAAAGCAATGCAATGAATATGTATCTAAAGTAAAAAAAAAAAAAAAAAAAAAAAAAAAAGGCAAAAAAGACAACAAGCAAAGCAGGGCCAGGAAAAGCAAAGTAAAGCGTGTCCAGGAAAGGCAAAGCGGTGCAAGGCAGAGCAAAGGAAAGGAAAGTAGCACAAGGAAAAGCAAAGCAGTGCCAGGAAATGTAGAGCAAAAGAAAGAAAGCAGTTTGAGGAGGCAAGGCAAAGCACAGCAGGGTTAGGAAAAGAAAGCAACGTAGAGAAGGAAAAGCAAAGCAGTGCCAGGAATACAAAGCAAAGCAAAACAAAGGAAAGCATGGCCTGAAAAAGCATGGCCAGGAAAGGCAACGCAGAGCAAGGCAAAGCAAAGCAGTGCGAACTCGTACAAGGAAAGTCCCAGCAGTGCCAGGAAACGTAGAGCAAAGTAAAGAAAGCAGTTTGAGGCGAGGCAAAGCACAGCAGAGGTAGGAAAAGCAAAGCAGAGCAGAGAAGGTAAAGCAAAGCCGTGGCAGGAATACAAAGCGAAGCAAAACAAAGGAAAGCATGGCCTGAAAAAGCATGGCCAGGAAAGGCAACGCAGAGCAAGGCAAAGCAAAGCGGTGCAAACTCGTACAAGGAAAGTCCCAGCAGTGCCAGGAAACGTAGAGCAAAGTAAAGAAAGCAGTTTGAGGCGAGGCAAAGCAGAGCAGGGGTAGGAAAAGCAAAGCAGAGCAGAGAAAGTAAAACCAAGAGGTGCCAGGAATACGAAGCGAAGCAAGACAAAGGAAAGCATGGCCTGAAAAAGCAGGGCCAGGAAAAGCAAAGCGCGGCGAGGAAAACCAAAGCAAAAAGGTCCAAAAATAAAACAAAGCAATGCAATGAATATGTATCTAATATTAAAAAAAAAAAAAAATAAAAAAAAAGGCAAAAAAGACAACAAGCAAAGCAGGGCCAGGAAAAGCAAAGTAAAGCGTGTCCAGGAAAGGCAAAGCAGTGCAAGGCAGAGCAAAGCAAAGTGAAGTAGCACAAGGAAAAGCAAAGCAGTGCCAGGAAAGACAGAGCAAACAAAGCAAAGCAAAGCAATCTGAGGCAAAGCAAAGCAAAGCAGGGGCAAGAAAAGCAGAGGAAAGTAGAGAAGGAAAAGCAAAAGTGTGCCCGGAAGAGCAGAGCAAAGCAAAGCAGAGCAAGGAAAAAGAAAGAGAAGCGAAGCAAATGTAAGGAGCTGGCGGCCAGCCCTCCTGCCGGTTCCCAGTGTCTGCGGGGCAAAGACCACAGGGCCCTCATGCCGGGTAGAGCTGGCGGCCAGACTCGGATGGTGGCTGTACCCTGCTCGCCCGCTCCCCGGCCTCCCTGACACCTCATAGTCCGCCGTGACAGTGGGCAAGAACCATGTCTTGCTTTACCTGGTTTTATCTTTATTTATTTATTTATTTATTGATTGTTGCCTTCCATCCACTGTAGTTGTGGGAATCATGTAGTTACTGATCGTCGTTCAAAACCTCACCCAACACCGTCCCCAGACGGGCAGCAGTGGGGCCCGCCTAGCGGCAGGCCACACGGCTGGGGCCACAGAACTGACCATGTCGGGTGGCCGGGCCTGCTGCCCCCACCCTCGAGTTGCGAGGGGACAGTGTCCGGGCTGCGGGGAGGCCCAGCTGTGTGTCTGAGGGTTTATGCGTTCCGAAATATACCGATCGCCTCATCGGCAAAATCGTCGGGACGGTCTGCAAAGGAAGCCTAGCGCAGCACAGGAGAGCAGAGAGATGAAGAGGAAAGCCGAGCAAGGCAAAGCAAAGCAGTGCAAACTTGTACAAGGAAAGTCCCAGCAGTGCCAGGAACCGTAGAGCAAAGTAAAGAAAGCAGTTGGAGGCGAGGCAAAGCACAGCAGGGGTAGGAAAAGCAAAGCAGAGCAGAGAAAGTAAAACCAAGAGGTGCCAGGTATACGAAGCGAAGCAAGACAAAGGAAAGCGTGGCCTGAAAAAGCATGGCCAGGAAAGGCAAAGCAGAGCAAGGCAAAGCAAAGCAGTGCAAACTCGTACAAGGAAAGTCCCAGCAGTGCCAGGAAACGTAGAGCAAATTTACGAAAGCAGTTTGAGGCAAGGCAAAGCACAGCAGGGGTAGGAAAAGCAAAGCAGAGCAGAGAAAGTAAAACCAAGAGGTGCCAGGAATACGAAGCGAAGCAAGACAAAGGAAAGCGTGGCCTGAAAAAGCATGGCCAGGAAAGGCAACGCAGAGCAAGGCAAAGCAAAGCAGTGCAAACTCGTACAAGGAAAGTCCCAGCAGTGCCAGGAAACGTAGAGCAAAGTAAAGAAAGCAGTTTGAGGCGAGACAAAGCACAACAGGGGTAGGAAAAGCAAAGCAGAGCAGAGAAGGTAAAGCAAAGTCGTGGCAGGAATACGAAGCAAAGCAAAACAAAGGAAAGCATGGCCTGAAAAAGCATGGCCAGGAAAAGCAAAGTGTGGCCAGGAAAACCAAAGCAAAAAGGTCCAAAAATAAAACAAAGCAATGCAATGAAAATGTATCTATACTAAAATAAAACAAACAAAGAAACAAACAAAACAAAAAAACTCAAAAAAAAGACCAAACAAAGCAGGGCCAGGAAAAGCAAAGAAAAGCGTGTCCAGGAAAGGCAAAGCGGTGCAAGGCAGAGCAGAGCAAAGGAAAGTAGCACAAGGAAAAGCAAAGCAGGGCCAGGAAATGTAGAGCAAAAGAAAGAAAGCAGTTTGAGGAGGCAAGGCAAAGCACAGCAGGGGTAGGAAAAACAGAGCAGAGCAGAGAAAGTAAAACCAAGAGGTGCCTGGAATAAAAAGCAAAGCAAAACAAAGGAAAGCGTGGCCTGAAAAAGCACGGACAGGAAAGGCAAAGCAGAGCAAGGCAAAGCAAAGCAGTGCAAACTCGTACAAGGAAAGTCCCAGCAGGGCCAGGAAAGGTAGAGCAAAGTAACGAAAGCAGTTGGAGGCAAGGCAAAGCAGAGCAGAGAAAGTAAAACCTAGAGGTGCCAGGAATACAAAGCAAAGCGAAGCAAGACAAAGGAAAGCGTGGCCTGAAAAAGCAAAAGAAAACACGGCCAGTGGAGGCAAAGCAGAGCAAGGCAAAGCAAAGCAGTGCAAACTCGTACAAGGAAAGTCCCAGCAGTGCCAGGAAAGGTAGAGCAAAGTAAAGAAAGCAGTTTGAGGCGAGGCAAAGCACAGCAGGGGTAGGAAAAGCAAAGCAGAGTAGAGAAGGTAAAACCAAGAGGCGCCAGGAATACGAAGCAAAGGAAAACAAAGGAAAGCGTGGCCTGAAAAAGCAAAAGAAAGCATGCGCAGGGAAGGCAAAGCAGAGAAAGGGAAAGCAAGGCAGCACGAGGAAAACTAAAACAGTGTCAAAGAGGGAAGGCAAAGTAAAGCAAAACCAAACAAAGCACGGCCAGAAAAGCAGAGCAAGGCAAAGGAAAGCGAAGCAAAGTAGCACGAGGAAAAGCAAAGCATTGCCAGGAAAGACAAAGCAAACGAACCAAAGCAAAGCAATCTGAGGCAAAGCAAAGCAAAGCAGGGGCAGGAACAGCAGAGGAAAGGAGAGAAGGAAAAGCAAAAGTGTGCCCGGAAGAGCAGAGCAAAGCAAAGCAGAGCAAGGAAAAAGAAAGAGAAGCGAAGCAAATGTAAGGAGCTGGCGGCCAGCCCTCCTGCCGGTTCCCAGTGTCTGCGGGGCAAAGACCGCAGGGCCCTCATGCCGGGTAGAGCTGGCGGCCAGACTCGGACGGTGGCTGTACCCTGCTCGCCCGCTCCCCGGCCTCCCTGAACCCTCATAGTCCGCCGTGACAGCGGGCAAGAACCATGTCTTGCTTTACCTGATTTTTTTTTTTTTTTTTTTTCCCCCCTGCATTTATTTATTTATTTATTTATTTATTTATTTATTTATTCTTGCCTTCCATCCAATGTAGTTGTGGGAATCATGTAGTTACTGATCGTCGTTCAAAACCTCACCCAACACCGTCCCTAGACGGGGAGCCGTGGGGACCGCCTAGCGGCGGGCCACACGGCTGGGGCCACAGAACTGACCATGTCGGGTGGCCGGGCCTGCTGCCCCCACCCTCGAGTTGCGAGGGGACAGTGTCCGGGCTGCGGGGAGGCCCAGCTGTGTGTCTGAGGGTTTATGCGTTCCTAAATATACCGATAGCCTCATTGGCAAAATCGTCGGGACAGTCTGCAAAGGAAGCCTAGCGCAGCACAGGAGAGCAGAGCAATGAAGAGGAAAGCCGAGCAAGGCAAAGCAAAGCAGTGCAAACTTGTACAAGGAAAGTCCCAGCAGTGCCAGGAAAGGTAGAGCAAAGTAAAGAAAGCAGTTTGAGGCGAGGCAAAGCACAGCAGGGGTAGGAAAAGCAAAGCAGAGCAGAGAAGGTAAGACCAAGAGGCGCCAGGAATACGAAGCAAAGGAAAACAAAGGAAAGCATGGCCTGAAAAAGCATGGCCAGGAAAGGCAACGCAGAGCAAGGCAAAGCAAAGCAGTGCAAACTCGTACAAGGAAAGTCCCAGCAGTGCCAGGAAAGGTAGAGCAAAGTAAAGAAAGCAGTTTGAGGCGAGGCAAAGCACAGCAGGGGTAGGAAAAGCAAAGCAGAGAAGAGAAGGTAAAACCAAGAGGTGCCAGGAATACGAAGCAAAGGAAAACAAAGGAAAGCGTGGCCTGAAAAAGCATGGCCAGGAAAGGCAAAGCAGAGCAAGGCAAAGCAAAGCAGTGCAAACTCGTACAAGGAAAGTCCCAGCAGTGCCAGGAAAGGTAGAGCAAACTAACGAAAGCAGTTTGAGGCAAGGCAAAGCACAGCAGGGGTAGGAAAAGCAAAGCAGAGCAGAGAAGGTAAAGCAAAGTCGTGGCAGGAATACGAAGCAAAGCAAAACAAAGGAAAGCGTGGCCTGAAAAAGCAAAAGAAAACATGGCCCGTGGAGGCAAACTAGAGCAAGGCAAAGCAAAGCAAAGCAAAGCGAAGTAGCACGAGGAAAAGCATAACATTGCCAGGAAAGACAAAGCAAACAAAGCAAAGCAAAGCAATCTGAGGCAAAGCAAAGCAAAGCAGGGGCAGGAACAGCGGAGGAAAGTAGAGAAGGAAAAGCAAAAGTGTGCCCGGAAGAGCAGAGCAGAGCAAAGCAAAGCAGAGCAAGGAAAAACAAAGAGAAGCGAAGCACATGTAAGGAGCTGGCGGCCAGCCCTCCTGCCGGTTCCCAGTGTCTGCGGGGCAAAGACCGCAGGGCCCTCATGCCGGGTAGAGCTGGCGGCCAGACTCGGACGGTGGCTGTACCCTGCTCGCCCGCTCCCCGGCCTCCCTGACACCTCTTAGTCCGCCGTGACAGCGGGCAAGAACCATGTCTTGCTTTACCTGGTTTTATCTTTATTTATTTATTTATTTATTTATTTATTTATTGTTGCCTTCCATCCAATGTAGTTGTGGGAATCATGTAGTTACTTACCGTCGTTGAAAACCTCACCCAACGCCGTCCCCAGACGAATAGCAGTGGGGCCCGCCTAGCGGCAGGCCACACGGCTGGGGCCACAGAACTGACCATGTCGGGTGGCCGGGCCTGCTGCCCCCACCCTCGAGTTGCGAGGGGACAGTGTCCGGGCTGCGGGGAGGCCCAGCTGTGTGTCTGAGGGTTTATGCGTTCCGAAATATACCGATAGCCTCATCGGCAAAATCGTCGGGACGGTCTGCAAAGGAAGCCTAGCGCAGCACAGGAGAGCAGAGAAATGAAGAGGAAAGCCGAGCAACGCAAAGCAAAGCAGTGCAAACTCGTACAAGGAAAGTCCCAGCAGGGCCAGGAAACGTAGAGCAGAGTAAAGAGAGCAGTTTGAGGCGAGGCAAAGCACAGCAGGGGTAGGAAAAGCAAAGCACAGCAGAGAAGGTAAAGCAAAGCCGTGGCAGGAAAACAAAGCGAAGCAAGACAAGGGAAAGCATGGCCTGAAAAAGCATGGTCAGGAAAGGCAACGCAGAGCAAGGCAAAGCGAAGCAGTGCAAGCTTGTACAAGGAAAGTCCCAGCAGTGCCAGGAAACGTAGAGCAAAGTAACGAAAGCAGTTTGAGGCGAGGCAAAGCACAGCAGGGGTAGGAAAAGCAAAGCAGAGCAGAGAAAGTAAAACCAAGAGGTGCCAGGAATAAAAGCAGAGCAAGACAAAGGAAAGCGTGGCCTGAAAAAGCATGGCCAGGAAAAGCAAAGCGCGGCGAGGAAAACCAAAGCAAAAAGGTCCAAAAATAAAACAAAGCAATGCAATGAATATGTATCTAAAGTAAAAAAAAAAAATAAAAATAAAAAAAAAGGCAAAAAAGACAACAAGCAAAGCAGGGCCAGGAAAAGCAAAGTAAAGCGTGTCCAGGAAAGGCAAAGCAGTGCAAGGCAGAGCAAAGCAAAGTGAAGTAGCACAAGGAAAAGCAAAGCAGTGCCAGGAAAGACAGAGCAAACAAAGCAAAGCAAAGCAATCTGAGGCAAAGCAAAGCAAAGCAGGGGCAGGAACAGCAGAGGAAAGGAGAGAAGGAAAAGCAAAAGTGTGCCCGGAAGAGCAGAGCAAAGCAAAGCAGAGCAAGGAAAAAGAAAGAGAAGCGAAGCAAATGTAAGGAGCTGGCGGCCAGCCCTCCTGCCGGTTCCCAGTGTCTGCGGGGCAAAGACCGCAGGGCCCTCATGCCGGGTAGAGCTGGCGGCCAGACTCGGACGGTGGCTGTACCCTGCTCGCCCGCTCCCCGGCCTCCCTGACACCTCTTAGTCCGCCGTGACAGTGGGCAAGAACCATGTCTTGCTTTACCTGGTTTTATCTTTATTTATTTATTTATTTATTGATTGTTGCCTTCCATCCAATGTAGTTGTGGGAATCATGTAGTTACTGATCGTCGTTCAAAACCTCACCCAACGCCGTCCCCAGACGGGGAGCAGTGGGGACCGCCTAGCGGCAGGCCACACGGCTGGGGCCACAGAACTGACCATGTCGGGTGGCCGGGCCTGCTGCCCCCACCCTCGAGTTGCGAGGGGACAGTGTCCGGGCTGCGGGGAGGCCCAGCTGTGTGTCTGAGGGTTTATGCGTTCCGAAATATACCGATCGCCTCATCGGCAAAATCGTCGGGACGGTCTGCAAAGGAAGCCTAGCGCAGCACAGGAGAGCAGAGAAATGAAGAGGAAAGCCGAGCAAGGCAAAGCAAAGCCCTGCTAGGGAAAAGAATGCGGCATAATGAAAAGAAATGACAAGCAGGGCCAGGCAAAGCAAAGCGCGGCCAGGAAAACCAAAGCCAAAAGGTCCAAAAATAAAACAAAGCAATAAAATGAATATGTATCTATATTAACAAAAAAAAAAAAAAAAAAGAAGAAGAAGAAAAAAAGAAACAACAACAACAACAAAAAAAAAGCAAAGCAATCTGAGGCAAAGCAATCTGAGGCAAAGGAAAGCAAAGCAGGGGCGAGAACAGCAGAGGAACGCAGAGAAGGAAAAGCAAAACTGTGCCCGGAAGAGCAGAGCAAAGCAAAGCAAAGCAAGGAGAAACAAAGAGAAGCGAAGCAAATGCAAGGAGCTGGCGGCCAGCCCTCCTGCCGGTTCCCGGCGTCTGCGGGGCAAAGACCGCAGGGCCCTCATGCCGGGTACGGTCGGCAATGCAAAGGGAAGAAATGCGAGACGAAGGAAAGCCTCGGAAGGAAAAGAAAGCCTTATCAGGAAAAGCAGAGTCAAGCAGGGTCAGGAAAAGCAACGCGTAGCAGTGGCAGGAGAAGCATATCGAAGCAAAACAGTGCTGTGAAAACGAAACGTGTAGTTGCTTAGCGTGGTGCAAAGTCGCTCCCCCCCAGCCCAACCCGCCCCAGGCGAATAGGGGCCGGTAGCCGGGCTACGGGGAGGCGGGTGTTCGAGAAGGCGAGCTCGCGGCCGCGGCCCCCGGTTGCCTCGGGCCGCCCGTCGCTCTGACGTCAGAGGCAAACGCCTGGCCGAGAACGGCGTCCGGGTCTACCCGGAAGCCGAAGGACGCATGCGCGCGCATGTCCAAAGGCGTCCGTCGGTCGGTCGGTCGGTCAAGCGATTCCCGAGTGGGTCCGCCCAGGCGAAAAGCACCGAAAAGTGCCGGAAAGGTGCGAAAAGGCCCGAAAAGGTCCGAAAAGGGCCGGAACGGCCTGTACGAAAAGCGAAGGAAGGCAGACCGACCGACGGCGTTCGGTCCCGGCCGGCGGGTCTGCCGGTGTCCTCCTGCGGTTGCCGCGTGTACTGCGTCCTCCTGTGGCCGCCTAGTCTCCCCGTGTCCTCCTGCGGCCGCCGGGTCTATGCGGTCGCCGTGTTTGCATAGCCCGTGGCGACCTGTAGGGGTCGCTGCAGCGGGGCCGGCCGCGAGAACGGCGTCGGGGTCTGCCCGGCACCGGCGGACGCGCGCGCGCACGTCCAAAGGCATCCGTCTGTCGGTCGGTCGCGCGGTTCCCGAGTGGGTCCGTCCACGCGAAAAGCACCGAATAGCGCCGGAAAGGGCCGAAAAGGTCCGAAAAGGGCCGAAAAGGGCCGGAACGGCCCGTACGAAAAGCGAAGGAAGGCAGACCGACCGACGGCGTTCGGTCCCGGCCGGCGGGTCTGCCGGTGTCCTCCTGCGGTCGCCGGGTGTGCCGCGTCCTCCCGTGGCCGCCTAGTCTCCCCGTGTTCTCCTGCGGCCGCCAGGTCTACCGGGTCCCCCCGCGCCCCCTCGCGGCCGCCTGACGTACCCGTGTCCTCCCGCGGCCGCCAGGTCTACCCGGCCGCGGTCGCCATGTTTGCATAGCCCGTGGCGACCTGTAGGGGTCGCTGCAGCGGGGCCGGCCGCGAGAACGGCGTCGGGGTCTGCCCGGCACCGACGGGCGCGCGCGCGCGCGCGCGCGTCCGAAGGCATCCGTCTGTCGGTCGGTCGCGCGGTTCCCGAGTGGGTCCGTCCACGCGAAAAGCATCGAAAAGCGCCGGAAAGGTCCGAAAAGGCCCGAAAAGTTCCGAAAAGGGCCGGAACGGCCCGTGCGAAAAGCGAAGGAAGGCAGACCGACGGCGTTCGCTCCCGGCCGGCGGGTCTCCCCGTGTCCTCCCGCGGTCGGGAGGTGTACCGTGTCCCCCTGTGGCCGCCTGGTCTACCCGTGTCCTACCGAGGGCGCCCCGTCTGCCCGCCTGGAGGAGGTCGCTGACGGTCGGGCTGTGGGAACGGCGGCCACGTCTACCCTGACTCGGACGGGACGGCGGCGTGCCGTGGGGCTAGCGGTAGATGAGTAGGTCGTGCGACGGCTCGGAAGGTGTCGTAGGCGTCGCTGTTTCTTTCTGCCTCCAGTTACGTCGAGGTAAAAGTCGGTTGCTCTCGGGTGCCTCGCTGCGGGACTCTTGAAAAGGTCTTGGAGCTTTTCGGGGGCGGTGACTTTTGTGTCCGTCTATAGGAGAGAGCGGGGACTCTGCTCCTGAAGCGGTGCTGAGCGAGCACTTGCGGCTGGGGGAGCCGGCGCACGAAAAGGGGTCGCGCGGCGTCGGTGGCGGCGTGGGCTCGGGGGTCGGTTCTGTCGACTGGTCAACCTTAGCTGCCTGCCGACTCCCTCCCGCCCCCCCCCTCGCCCCGCCGGGCAGCGAGAAGCGGTCTCGCGCGCGCGAGTCGCTGGGAAAAGAAAGAGCTGTGGAGAAAAGCGGCGGGAAGCCGGCGGGTGGTCCGCCGGCGCACGAACGCTGAGCGTCCGGGGGCGTCCCCGGCGGCTTTCACCGGTCCCGGAGGCTCGGAAGGCGAAGGGGGGACCGGGCGGCGCGGATTGGCACGGC
>NW_028153604.1:130000-157500 GCF_964211835.1 Anser anser | reverse complement strand
AAACAAAGAAGGGCGAGAAAAACCCAAGCAAAGGAGGTCCAGGAAAAGAAAAGAGGCGTCATGAATACGAAATAAAGCCAAACAAAGCAAGGCAGGGCCGGGAAAAGCAAAACAAAGAAGGGCGAGAAAAACCCAAGCAAAGGAGGTCCGCGAAAAGCAAAGAGGTGCCGCGAACGCAAAGCAAAGCAAAGCAGGTCCAGGGAAAGCTAAACAAAGAGGGACAGAGAAAAAAAAAAAAAAAAATGCAGGGCCAAGGAAAGCAAGGCGATGCGGTGAATACAAAAGAGAGCAAAACAAAACAAAGCACGGCAAGGAAAAGCAAAGCAGACCAAGGCAAAGCAAAGTAGCGCGAGGAAAAGCAAAGCAGGGCCAGGAAAGGCAAAGCAAAGGACTTTGAGGCGAGGCGAAGCACAGCAGGGGTAGGAGAAGCAAAGCAAAGCAGAGAAGAAAAAGCAAAGCTGCGCCAGGAATACGAAGCAAAGCTAAGCAAAGGAAAGCGTGGCCGGAAGAAGCAAAACGTAGCAGGGCCAGGGAAGGCAAAGCAGAGCAAGGCAAAGCAAAGCAAACCCTGCGAGGAAAAAGAAAGCCTTATCGGGCAAAGAAAAGTCAGGCAGGGCCAAGAAAAGCAAAAGGAATCGGGGTCAGTAAAAACAAAGCAAAACAGGGCCGGGAAAAACAAAGCGGTGCCACGAATGCAAAGCAAAGCAAAGCAGGGCCAGGAAAAGCAAAGCAAAGAAAAACAGTGCTGTGAATACGAAACGTGTAGTTCCTTAGTGTCGTTCGAAATCGCACCCCCCACCCGCCCCAGACGAATAGGGAGGGGCCCGTTGCCGGGTTACGGGGAGGCGGGCGTTCAAGAAGGCGAGGGTGTGGCAGCGGCCCCCGGTTGCTTCCGGCCGCCGGCCGCTCTGACATAAGAGGCTCCCGCTCGGTCACGAGCAGCTCGCCACCTGTGCGACTCGGTGTGGCTGGCTGCCCGGCCGGTTTGCTTTAGCTTTTTATCGTTATATAAACGATCGATAGATATTTAATATTACGTATACTACTTAAAAGTTATTACAAAAGAAAGTACTAAATAAGAGTAAATATATATATAACGAAAACATAATAAAAAGAGTAGTAGTAATAATAATCGTTGTCAGTTTCCCCCTTTACTTTTACGAATCGAGTAGTTACTTAGCGTCGTTCGCAACCCCCACCCTCCCCAGACGAATAGCAACGGGGCCCACCTGGCGGCTCGCCGGACAGCGGGGGCCACAGAATAGACCCGGCCCGGTGGCCAGATCCCTGTCCCCTCGTCCGCCAGTTCCGAGGGGACAGTCGCCGAGGTGGGGGGAGGTCAAGGTGTGCGTCTGAGGGTTTACGTGTTTCTAAATACACCGATCGACTCGTCGGCAAAATCGGTGGGACGGTCTGCAAAAGAAGCCTAGAGCAGCAAAGCAGAGCAGAGCAGAGCAATGCGGAGGAAAGCAGAGCAAGGCAAAGCAAAGCCCCGCTAGGGAAAAGAAAGTGGCATAAGAAAAAGCAAAGCACGGCCAGAAAAAACAAAGGAAAAAGGGTAAAAAAAAAAAAACCAAAACCCAAAAAACAAACAAACAAAAAAAAAAAAACAAAGCAAAGTAGGGCCAGAAAAAGCAAAGCAAAGCATGGCCAGGAAAGGCAAAGCAGAGCAAAGCAGCACAAAGAAATACATAGCAGAGCCAGGAACACAAAGCAAAGCAAACAAAGGAAGGCATGGCCGGGGTGGGGGGGGGAGAAAAAAAAAAAAAATGAGGGCCAGGGAATGCAGAGCAAGGCAAAGCAAAGCAGAGCAAAGCAGCACAAAGAAATGCATAGCAGAGCCAGGAACACAAAGCAAAGCAAAACAAAGGAAGGCATGGCCGGGGGGGGGGGGGGGGGGGGGGGGCGGGGGGAGAAGGGGGGGGGGCGAAGAAAGAAAAAAAAAAAGAGGGCCAGGGAATGCAAAGCACAGCAATGCAAAACAAAGCAAAGCAGCACAAGACAAAGCAAAGCACTGTCTGGAATTCAAGGCAAAGTGAAGCAAAGTAAAAGAAAGCAGGGCCAGAAAAGGAAAGAAAAGCAGGGGTAAGAAAAGCAAAGCAAAGCATGGCCAGGAAAGGCAAATGACAGTAAGGCAAAGCAAAGCAGAGCAAAGTAGCACAAGGAAAAGCAAAGCAGGGCCAGGAAAGGCAAAGCAAAGGACTTTGAGGCGAGGCGAAGCACAGCAGGGGTAGGAGAAGCAAAGCAAAGCAGAGAAGAAAAAGCAAAGCTGCGCCAGGAATACGAAGCAAAGCTAAGCAAAGGAAAGCGTGGCCGGAAGAAGCAAAACGTAGCAGGGCCAGGGAAGGCAAAGCAGAGCAAGGCAAAGCAAAGCAAACCCTGCAAGGAAAAAGAAAGCCTTATCGGGCAAAGAAAAGTCAAGCAGGGCCAGGAAAAGCAAAAGGAATCGGGGTCAGTAAAAACAAAGCAAAGCAGGGCCAGGAAATCAAAACAAAGAAGGGCGAGAAAAACCCAAGCAAAGGAGGTCCAGGAAAAGAAAAGCGGCGTCATGAATACGAAATAAAGCCAAACAAAGCAAGGCAGGGCCGGGAAAAGCAAAACAAAGAAGGGCGAGAAAAACCCAAGCAAAGGAGGTCCAGGAAAAGAAAAGAGGTGCCGCGAACGCAAAGCAAAGCAAAGCAGGTCCAGGGAAAGCTAAACAAAGAGGGACAGAGAAAAAAAAAAATAAAAAAAAAATGCAGGGCCAAGGAAAGCAAGGCGATGCGGTGAATACAAAGCAGAGCAAAACAAAACAAAGCACGGCAAGGAAAAGCAAAGCAGACCAAGGCAAAGCAAAGTAGCGCGAGGAAAAGCAAAGCAGGGCCAGGAAAGGCAAAGCAAAGGACTTTGAGGCGAGGCGAAGCACAGCAGTGGTAGGAGAAGCAAAGCAAAGCAGAGAAGAAAAAGCAAAGCGGCGCCAGGAATACGAAGCAAAGCTAAGCAAAGGAAAGCGTGGCCGGAAGAAGCAAAACGTAGCAGGGCCAGGGAAGGCAAAGCAGAGCAAGGCAAAGCAAAGCAAACCCTGCGAGGAAAAAGAAAGCCTTATCGGGCAAAGAAAAGTCAAGCAGGGCCAGGAAAAGCAAAACGAATCGGGGTCAGTAAAAACAAAGCAAAACAGGGCCGGGAAAAACAAAGCGGTGCCACGAATGCAAAGCAAAGCAAAGCAGGGCCAGGAAAAGCAAAGCAAAGAAAAACAGTGCTGTGAATACGAAACGTGTAGTTCCTTAGTGTCGTTCGAAATCGCACCCCCCACCCGCCCCAGACGAATAGGGAGGGGCCCGTTGCCGGGTTACGGGGAGGCGGGCGTTCAAGAAGGCGAGGGTGTGGCAGCGGCCCCCGGTTGCTTCCGGCCGCCGGCCGCTCTGACATAAGAGGCTCCCGCTCGGTCACGAGCAGCTCGCCACCTGTGCGACTCGGTGTGGCTGGCTGCCCGGCCGGTTTGCTTTAGCTTTTTATCGTTACATAAACGATCCATAGATATATAATATTACATATACTACTTAAGAGTTATTACAAAAGAAAGTACTAAATAAGAGTAAATATATATATAACGAAAACATAATAAAAAGAGTAGTAGTAATAATAATAATAATCGTTGTCTGTTTCCCCCTTTACTTTTAGGAATCGCGTAGTTACTTAGCGTCGTTCGCAACCCCCACCCTCCCCAGACGAATAGCAACGGGGCCCACCTGGCGGCTTGCCGGACAGCGGGGGCCACAGAATAGACCCGGCCCGGTGGCCAGATCCCTGTCCCCTCGTCCGCCAGTTCCGAGGGGACAGTCGCCGAGGTGGGGGGAGGTCAAGGTGTGCGTCTGAGGGTTTACGTGTTTCTAAATACACCGATCGACTCGTCGGCAAAATCGGTGGGACGGTCTGCAAAAGGAGCCTAGAGCAGCAAAGCAGAGCAGAGCAGAGCAATGCGGAGGAAAGCAGAGCAAGGCAAAGCAAAGCCCCGCTAGGGAAAAGAAAGTGGCATAAGGAAAAGCAAAGCACGGCCAGAAAAAACAAAGGAAAAAGGGTAAAAAACAAACAAACAAACAAACAAAAAAAAAAAACAAAAAACAAAACAAAGTAGGGCCAGAAAAAGCAAAGCAAAGCATGGCCAGGAAAGGCAAAGCAGAGCAAAGCAGCACAAAGAAATACATAGCAGAGCCAGGAACACAAAGCAAAGCAAACAAAGGAAGGCATGGCCGGGGTGGGGGGGGAGAAAAAAAAAAAAAATGAGGGCCAGGGAATGCAGAGCAAGGCAAAGCAAAGCAGAGCAAAGCAGCACAAAGAAATGCATAGCAGAGCCAGGAACACAAAGCAAAGCAAAACAAAGGAAGGCATGGTCGGGGGGGGGGGGGGGAGGGGGGGGGGGGACGGGAGGAGGGGGGGGGGGGGGAGCGAAGAAAGAAAAAAAAAAAAACGAGGGCCAGGGAATGCAAAGCACAGCAATGCAAAACAAAGCAAAGCAGCACAAGACAAAGCAAAGCACTGTCAGGAATTCAAGGCAAAGTGAAGCAAAGTAAAAGAAAGCAGGGCCAGAAAAGGAAAGAAAAGCAGGGGTAAGAAAAGCAAAGCAAAGCATGGCCAGGAAAGGCAAATGACAGTAAGGCAAAGCAGAGCAGAGCAAAGTAGCACAAGGAAAAGCAAAGCAGGGCCAGGAAAGGCAAAGCAAAGGACTTTGAGGCGAGGCGAAGCACAGCAGGGGTAGGAGAAGCAAAGCAAAGCAGAGAAGAAAAAGCAAAGCTGCGCCAGGAATACGAAGCAAAGCTAAGCAAAGGAAAGCGTGGCCGGAAGAAGCAAAACGTAGCAGGGCCAGGGAAGGCAAAGCAGAGCAAGGCAAAGCAAAGCAAACCCTGCGAGGAAAAAGAAAGCCTTATCGGGCAAAGAAAAGTCAAGCAGGGCCAGGAAAAGCAAAACGAATCGGGGTCAGTAAAAACAGGGCCGGGAAAAACAAAGCGGTGCCACGAATGCAAAGCAAAGCAAAGCAGGGCCAGGAAAAGCAAAGCAAAGAAAAACAGTGCTGTGAATACGAAACGTGTAGTTCCTTAGTGTCGTTCGAAATCGCACCCCCCACCCGCCCCAGACGAATAGGGAGGGGCCCGTTGCCGGGTTACGGGGAGGCGGGCGTTCAAGAAGGCGAGGGTGTGGCAGCGGCCCCCGGTTGCTTCCGGCCGCCGGCCGCTCTGACATAAGAGGCTCCCGCTCGGTCACGAGCAGCTCGCCACCTGTGCGACTCGGTGTGGCTGGCTGCCCGGCCGGTTTGCTTTAGCTTTTTATCGTTACATAAACGATCCATAGATATATAATATTATATATACTACTTAAGAGTTATTACAAAAGAAAGTACTAAATTAGAGTAAATATATATATAACGAAAACATAATAAAAACAGTAGTAGTAATAATAATAATAATCGTTGTCTGTTTCCCCCTTTACTTTTAGGAATCACGTAGTTACTTAGCGTCGTTCGCAACCCCCACCCTCCCCAGACGAATAGCAACGGGGCCCACCTGGCGGCTCGCCGGACAGCGGGGGCCACAGAATAGACCCGGCCCGGTGGCCAGATCCCTGTCCCCTCGTCCGCCAGTTCCGAGGGGACAGTCGCCAAGGTGGGGGGAGGTCAAGGTGTGCATCTGAGGGTTTACGTGTTTCTAAATACACCGATCGACTCGTCGGCAAAATCGGTGGGACGGTCTGCAAAAGAAGCCTAGAGCAGCAAAGCAGAGCAGAGCAGAGCAATGCGGAGGAAAGCAGAGCAAGGCAAAGCAAAGCCCCGCTAGGGAAAAGAAAGTGGCATAAGGAAAAGCAAAGCACGGCCAGAAAAAAACAAAGGAAAAAGGGTAAAAAAAAAACAACCGAACAAACAAAACAACCAAAGCAAAGTAGGGCCAGAAAAAGCAAAGCAAAGCATGGCCAGGAAAGGCAAAGCAGAGCAAGGCAAAGCAAAGCAGAGCAAAACAGCACAAAGAAATGCATAGCAGAGCCAGGAACACAAAGCAAAGCAAAACAAAGGAAAGCATGGCGGGGGGGGGGGCGGTGGGGGGGGGGTTGGGGGGGGGGGGAGGGGGAAGAAAAACAAAAATGAGGGCCAGGGAATGCAAAGCACAGCAATGCAAAACAAAGCAAAGCAGCACAAGACAAAGCAAAGCACTGTCTGGAATTCAAGGCAAAGTGAAGCAAAGTAAAAGAAAGCAGGGCCAGAAAAGGAAAGAAAAGCAGGGGTAAGAAAAGCAAAGCAAAGCATGGCCAGGAAAGGCAAATGAGAGTAAGGCAAAGCAAAGCAGAGCAAAGTAGCACAAGCAAAAACAAAGCAGGGCCAGGAAAGGTAGAGCAAAGGAAAGAAAGAAATTGAGGCAAGGCGAAGCACAGCGGGGGTAGGAAAACAAAGCAACGTAGAGAAGGAAAAGAGAAGCAGTGCCAGGAATACAAAGCAAAGCTAAACAAAGGAAAGCGTGGCCTGAAAAAGCAAAAGAAAGCATGCGCAGGGAAGGCAAAGCAGAGAAAGGGAAAGCAAGGCAGCACGAGGAAAACTAAAACAGTGTCAAAGAGGGAAGGCAAAGTAAAGCAAAACCAAACAAAGCACGGCCAGAAAAGCAGAGCAAGGCAAAGGAAAGCGAAGCAAAGTAGCACGAGGAAAAGCAAAGCATTGCCAGGAAAGACAAAGCAAACGAACCAAAGCAAAGCAATCTGAGGCAAAGCAAAGCAAAGCAGGGGCAGGAACAGCAGAGGAAAGGAGAGAAGGAAAAGCAAAAGTGTGCCCGGAAGAGCAGAGCAAAGCAAAGCAGAGCAAGGAAAAAGAAAGAGAAGCGAAGCAAATGTAAGGAGCTGGCGGCCAGCCCTCCTGCCGGTTCCCAGTGTCTGCGGGGCAAAGACCGCAGGGCCCTCATGCCGGGTAGAGCTGGCGGCCAGACTCGGACGGTGGCTGTACCCTGCTCGCCCGCTCCCCGGCCTCCCTGAACCCCCATAGTCCGCCGTGACAGCGGGCAAGAACCATGTCTTGCTTTACCTGATTTTTTTTTTTTTTTTTTCCCCCCCCTGCATTTATTTATTTATTTATTTATTCTTGCCTTCCATCCAATGTAGTTGTGGGAATCATGTATTTACTGATCGTCGTTCAAAACCTCACCCAACACCGTCCCCAGACGGGGAGCAGTGGGGACCGCCTAGCGGCGGGCCACACGGCTGGGGCCACAGAACTGACCATGTCGGGTGGCCGGGCCTGCTGCCCCCACCCTCGAGTTGCGAGGGGACAGTGTCCGGGCTGCGGGGAGGCCCAGCTGTGTGTCTGAGGGTTTATGCGTTCCTAAATATACCGATCGCCTCATCGGCAAAATCGTCGGGACGGTCTGCAAAGGAAGCCTAGCGCAGCACAGGAGAGCAGAGCGATGAAGAGGAAAGCCGAGCAAGGCAAAGCAAAGCAGTGCAAACTTGTACAAGGAAAGTCCCAGCAGTGCCAGGAAAGGTAGAGCAAAGTAAAGAAAGCAGTTTGAGGCGAGACAAAGCACAACAGGGGTAGGAAAAGCAAAGCAGAGCAGAGAAGGTAAAGCAAAGTCGTGGCAGGAATACGAAGCAAAGCAAAACAAAGGAAAGCATGGCCTGAAAAAGCATGGCCAGGAAAGGCAACGCAGAGCAAGGCAAAGCAAAGCAGTGCAAACTCGTACAAGGAAAGTCCCAGCAGTGCCAGGAAACGTAGAGCAAAGTAAAGAAAGCAGTTTGAGGCGAGACAAAGCACAACAGGGGTAGGAAAAGCAAAGCAGAGCAGAGAAGGTAAAGCAAAGTCGTGGCAGGAATACGAAGCAAAGCAAAACAAAGGAAAGCATGGCCTGAAAAAGCATGGCCAGGAAAAGCAAAGCGTGGCCAGGAAAACCAAAGCAAAAAGGTCCAAAAATAAAACAAAGCAATGCAATGAAAATGTATCTATACTAAAATAAAACAAACAAACAAACAAACAAACAAAACAAAAAAACGCAAAAAAAAGACCAAGCAAAGCAGGGCCAGGAAAAGCAAAGAAAAGCGTGTCCAGGAAAGGCAAAGCGGTGCAAGGCAGAGCAAAGCAAAGGAAAGTAGCACAAGGAAAAGCAAAGCAGGGCCAGGAAATGTAGAGCAAAAGAAAGAAAGCAGTTTGAGGAGGCAAGGCAAAGCACAGCAGGGGTAGGAAAAACAGAGCAGAGCAGAGAAAGTAAAACCAAGAGGTGCCTGGAATAAAAAGCAAAGCAAAACAAAGGAAAGCGTGGCCTGAAAAAGCACGGACAGGAAAGGCAAAGCAGAGCAAGGCAAAGCAAAGCAGTGCAAACTCGTACAAGGAAAGTCCCAGCAGGGCCAGGAAAGGTAGAGCAAAGTAACGAAAGCAGTTTGAGGCGAGGCAAAGCACAGCAGGGGTAGGAAAAGCAAAGCAGAGCAGAGAAGGTAAGACCAAGAGGCGCCAGGAATACGAAGCAAAGGAAAACAAAGGAAAGCATGGCCTGAAAAAGCATGGCCAGGAAAGGCAACGCAGAGCAAGGCAAAGCAAAGCAGTGCAAACTCGTACAAGGAAAGTCCCAGCAGTGCCAGGAAAGGTAGAGCAAAGTAAAGAAAGCAGTTTGAGGCGAGGCAAAGCACAGCAGGGGTAGGAAAAGCAAAGCAGAGAAGAGAAGGTAAAACCAAGAGGTGCCAGGAATACGAAGCAAAGGAAAACAAAGGAAAGCGTGGCCTGAAAAAGCATGGCCAGGAAAGGCAAAGCAGAGCAAGGCAAAGCAAAGCAGTGCAAACTCGTACAAGGAAAGTCCCAGCAGTGCCAGGAAAGGTAGAGCAAACTAACGAAAGCAGTTTGAGGCAAGGCAAAGCACAGCAGGGGTAGGAAAAGCAAAGCAGAGCAGAGAAGGTAAAGCAAAGCCGTGGCAGGAATACAAAGCGAAGCAAAACAAAGGAAAGCGTGGCCTGAAAAAGCAAAAGAAAACATGGCCCGTGGAGGCAAACTAGAGCAAGGCAAAGCAAAGCAAAGCAAAGCGAAGTAGCACGAGGAAAAGCATAACATTGCCAGGAAAGACAAAGCAAACAAAGCAAAGCAAAGCAATCTGAGGCAAAGCAAAGCAAAGCAGGGGCAGGAACAGCGGAGGAAAGTAGAGAAGGAAAAGCAAAAGTGTGCCCGGAAGAGCAGAGCAGAGCAAAGCAAAGCAGAGCAAGGAAAAACAAAGAGAAGCGAAGCACATGTAAGGAGCTGGCGGCCAGCCCTCCTGCCGGTTCCCAGTGTCTGCGGGGCAAAGACCGCAGGGCCCTCATGCCGGGTAGAGCTGGCGGCCAGACTCGGACGGTGGCTGTACCCTGCTCGCCCGCTCCCCGGCCTCCCTGACACCTCTTAGTCCGCCGTGACAGCGGGCAAGAACCATGTCTTGCTTTACCTGGTTTTATCTTTATTTATTTATTTATTTATTTATTTATTTATTGTTGCCTTCCATCCAATGTAGTTGTGGGAATCATGTAGTTACTTACCGTCGTTGAAAACCTCACCCAACGCCGTCCCCAGACGAATAGCAGTGGGGCCCGCCTAGCGGCAGGCCACACGGCTGGGGCCACAGAACTGACCATGTCGGGTGGCCGGGCCTGCTGCCCCCACCCTCGAGTTGCGAGGGGACAGTGTCCGGGCTGCGGGGAGGCCCAGCTGTGTGTCTGAGGGTTTATGCGTTCCGAAATATACCGATAGCCTCATCGGCAAAATCGTCGGGACGGTCTGCAAAGGAAGCCTAGCGCAGCACAGGAGAGCAGAGAAATGAAGAGGAAAGCCGAGCAAGGCAAAGCAAAGCAGTGCAAACTCGTACAAGGAAAGTCCCAGCAGGGCCAGGAAACGTAGAGCAGAGTAAAGAGAGCAGTTTGAGGCGAGGCAAAGCAAAGCAGGGGTAGGAAAAGCAAAGCAGAGCAGAGAAGGTAAAGCAAAGCCGTGGCAGGAAAACAAAGCGAAGCAAGACAAGGGAAAGCATGGCCTGAAAAAGCATGGTCAGGAAAGGCAACGCAGAGCAAGGCAAAGCGAAGCAGTGCAAGCTTGTACAAGGAAAGTCCCAGCAGTGCCAGGAAACGTAGAGCAAAGTAAAGAAAGCAGTTGGAGGCGAGGCAAAGCACAGCAGGGGTAGGAAAAGCAAAGCAGAGCAGAGAAAGTAAAACCAAGAGGTGCCAGGAATACAAAGCAGAGCAAGACAAAGGAAAGCGTGGCCTGAAAAAGCGTGGCCAGGAAAGGCAAAGCAGAGCAAGGCAAAGCGAAGCAGTGCAAACTCGTACAAGGAAAGTCCCAGCATTGCCAGGAAACGTAGAGCGAAGTAAGGAAAGCAGTTTGAGGCAAGGCAAAGCACTGCAGGCGTAGGAAAAGCAGAGCAGAGCAGAGAAAGTAAAACCAAGAGGTGCCAGGAATAAAAGCAGAGCAAGACAAAGGAAAGCGTGGCCTGAAAAAGCATGGCCAGGAAAAGCAAAGCGCAGCAAGGAAAACCAAAGCCAAAAGGTCCAAAAATAAAACAAAGCAATGCAATGAATATGTATCTAAAGTAAAAAAAAAAAAAAAAAAAAAAAAAAAAGGCAAAAAAGACAACAAGCAAAGCAGGGCCAGGAAAAGCAAAGTAAAGCGTGTCCAGGAAAGGCAAAGCGGTGCAAGGCAGAGCAAAGGAAAGGAAAGTAGCACAAGGAAAAGCAAAGCAGTGCCAGGAAATGTAGAGCAAAAGAAAGAAAGCAGTTTGAGGAGGCAAGGCAAAGCACAGCAGGGTTAGGAAAAGAAAGCAACGTAGAGAAGGAAAAGCAAAGCAGTGCCAGGAATACAAAGCAAAGCAAAACAAAGGAAAGCATGGCCTGAAAAAGCATGGCCAGGAAAGGCAACGCAGAGCAAGGCAAAGCAAAGCAGTGCGAACTCGTACAAGGAAAGTCCCAGCAGTGCCAGGAAACGTAGAGCAAAGTAAAGAAAGCAGTTTGAGGCGAGGCAAAGCACAGCAGAGGTAGGAAAAGCAAAGCAGAGCAGAGAAGGTAAAGCAAAGCCGTGGCAGGAATACAAAGCGAAGCAAAACAAAGGAAAGCATGGCCTGAAAAAGCATGGCCAGGAAAGGCAACGCAGAGCAAGGCAAAGCAAAGCGGTGCAAACTCGTACAAGGAAAGTCCCAGCAGTGCCAGGAAACGTAGAGCAAAGTAAAGAAAGCAGTTTGAGGCGAGGCAAAGCAGAGCAGGGGTAGGAAAAGCAAAGCAGAGCAGAGAAAGTAAAACCAAGAGGTGCCAGGAATACGAAGCGAAGCAAGACAAAGGAAAGCATGGCCTGAAAAAGCAGGGCCAGGAAAAGCAAAGCGCGGCGAGGAAAACCAAAGCAAAAAGGTCCAAAAATAAAACAAAGCAATGCAATGAATATGTATCTAATATTAAAAAAAAAAAAAAATAAAAAAAAAGGCAAAAAAGACAACAAGCAAAGCAGGGCCAGGAAAAGCAAAGTAAAGCGTGTCCAGGAAAGGCAAAGCAGTGCAAGGCAGAGCAAAGCAAAGTGAAGTAGCACAAGGAAAAGCAAAGCAGTGCCAGGAAAGACAGAGCAAACAAAGCAAAGCAAAGCAATCTGAGGCAAAGCAAAGCAAAGCAGGGGCAAGAAAAGCAGAGGAAAGTAGAGAAGGAAAAGCAAAAGTGTGCCCGGAAGAGCAGAGCAAAGCAAAGCAGAGCAAGGAAAAAGAAAGAGAAGCGAAGCAAATGTAAGGAGCTGGCGGCCAGCCCTCCTGCCGGTTCCCAGTGTCTGCGGGGCAAAGACCACAGGGCCCTCATGCCGGGTAGAGCTGGCGGCCAGACTCGGATGGTGGCTGTACCCTGCTCGCCCGCTCCCCGGCCTCCCTGACACCTCATAGTCCGCCGTGACAGTGGGCAAGAACCATGTCTTGCTTTACCTGGTTTTATCTTTATTTATTTATTTATTTATTGATTGTTGCCTTCCATCCACTGTAGTTGTGGGAATCATGTAGTTACTGATCGTCGTTCAAAACCTCACCCAACACCGTCCCCAGACGGGCAGCAGTGGGGCCCGCCTAGCGGCAGGCCACACGGCTGGGGCCACAGAACTGACCATGTCGGGTGGCCGGGCCTGCTGCCCCCACCCTCGAGTTGCGAGGGGACAGTGTCCGGGCTGCGGGGAGGCCCAGCTGTGTGTCTGAGGGTTTATGCGTTCCGAAATATACCGATCGCCTCATCGGCAAAATCGTCGGGACGGTCTGCAAAGGAAGCCTAGCGCAGCACAGGAGAGCAGAGAGATGAAGAGGAAAGCCGAGCAAGGCAAAGCAAAGCAGTGCAAACTTGTACAAGGAAAGTCCCAGCAGTGCCAGGAACCGTAGAGCAAAGTAAAGAAAGCAGTTGGAGGCGAGGCAAAGCACAGCAGGGGTAGGAAAAGCAAAGCAGAG
Source organism: Anser anser (assembly GCF_964211835.1). NCBI lineage: Eukaryota > Metazoa > Chordata > Aves > Anseriformes > Anatidae > Anser > Anser anser. The sequence continues at coordinate 145,099 of NW_028153604.1, read as the reverse complement.
CAGAGAAAGTAAAACCAAGAGGTGCCAGGTATACGAAGCGAAGCAAGACAAAGGAAAGCGTGGCCTGAAAAAGCATGGCCAGGAAAGGCAAAGCAGAGCAAGGCAAAGCAAAGCAGTGCAAACTCGTACAAGGAAAGTCCCAGCAGTGCCAGGAAACGTAGAGCAAATTTACGAAAGCAGTTTGAGGCAAGGCAAAGCACAGCAGGGGTAGGAAAAGCAAAGCAGAGCAGAGAAAGTAAAACCAAGAGGTGCCAGGAATACGAAGCGAAGCAAGACAAAGGAAAGCGTGGCCTGAAAAAGCATGGCCAGGAAAGGCAACGCAGAGCAAGGCAAAGCAAAGCAGTGCAAACTCGTACAAGGAAAGTCCCAGCAGTGCCAGGAAACGTAGAGCAAAGTAAAGAAAGCAGTTTGAGGCGAGACAAAGCACAACAGGGGTAGGAAAAGCAAAGCAGAGCAGAGAAGGTAAAGCAAAGTCGTGGCAGGAATACGAAGCAAAGCAAAACAAAGGAAAGCATGGCCTGAAAAAGCATGGCCAGGAAAAGCAAAGTGTGGCCAGGAAAACCAAAGCAAAAAGGTCCAAAAATAAAACAAAGCAATGCAATGAAAATGTATCTATACTAAAATAAAACAAACAAAGAAACAAACAAAACAAAAAAACTCAAAAAAAAGACCAAACAAAGCAGGGCCAGGAAAAGCAAAGAAAAGCGTGTCCAGGAAAGGCAAAGCGGTGCAAGGCAGAGCAGAGCAAAGGAAAGTAGCACAAGGAAAAGCAAAGCAGGGCCAGGAAATGTAGAGCAAAAGAAAGAAAGCAGTTTGAGGAGGCAAGGCAAAGCACAGCAGGGGTAGGAAAAACAGAGCAGAGCAGAGAAAGTAAAACCAAGAGGTGCCTGGAATAAAAAGCAAAGCAAAACAAAGGAAAGCGTGGCCTGAAAAAGCACGGACAGGAAAGGCAAAGCAGAGCAAGGCAAAGCAAAGCAGTGCAAACTCGTACAAGGAAAGTCCCAGCAGGGCCAGGAAAGGTAGAGCAAAGTAACGAAAGCAGTTGGAGGCAAGGCAAAGCAGAGCAGAGAAAGTAAAACCTAGAGGTGCCAGGAATACAAAGCAAAGCGAAGCAAGACAAAGGAAAGCGTGGCCTGAAAAAGCAAAAGAAAACACGGCCAGTGGAGGCAAAGCAGAGCAAGGCAAAGCAAAGCAGTGCAAACTCGTACAAGGAAAGTCCCAGCAGTGCCAGGAAAGGTAGAGCAAAGTAAAGAAAGCAGTTTGAGGCGAGGCAAAGCACAGCAGGGGTAGGAAAAGCAAAGCAGAGTAGAGAAGGTAAAACCAAGAGGCGCCAGGAATACGAAGCAAAGGAAAACAAAGGAAAGCGTGGCCTGAAAAAGCAAAAGAAAGCATGCGCAGGGAAGGCAAAGCAGAGAAAGGGAAAGCAAGGCAGCACGAGGAAAACTAAAACAGTGTCAAAGAGGGAAGGCAAAGTAAAGCAAAACCAAACAAAGCACGGCCAGAAAAGCAGAGCAAGGCAAAGGAAAGCGAAGCAAAGTAGCACGAGGAAAAGCAAAGCATTGCCAGGAAAGACAAAGCAAACGAACCAAAGCAAAGCAATCTGAGGCAAAGCAAAGCAAAGCAGGGGCAGGAACAGCAGAGGAAAGGAGAGAAGGAAAAGCAAAAGTGTGCCCGGAAGAGCAGAGCAAAGCAAAGCAGAGCAAGGAAAAAGAAAGAGAAGCGAAGCAAATGTAAGGAGCTGGCGGCCAGCCCTCCTGCCGGTTCCCAGTGTCTGCGGGGCAAAGACCGCAGGGCCCTCATGCCGGGTAGAGCTGGCGGCCAGACTCGGACGGTGGCTGTACCCTGCTCGCCCGCTCCCCGGCCTCCCTGAACCCCCATAGTCCGCCGTGACAGCGGGCAAGAACCATGTCTTGCTTTACCTGATTTTTTTTTTTTTTTTTTCCCCCCCCTGCATTTATTTATTTATTTATTTATTCTTGCCTTCCATCCAATGTAGTTGTGGGAATCATGTATTTACTGATCGTCGTTCAAAACCTCACCCAACACCGTCCCCAGACGGGGAGCAGTGGGGACCGCCTAGCGGCGGGCCACACGGCTGGGGCCACAGAACTGACCATGTCGGGTGGCCGGGCCTGCTGCCCCCACCCTCGAGTTGCGAGGGGACAGTGTCCGGGCTGCGGGGAGGCCCAGCTGTGTGTCTGAGGGTTTATGCGTTCCTAAATATACCGATCGCCTCATCGGCAAAATCGTCGGGACGGTCTGCAAAGGAAGCCTAGCGCAGCACAGGAGAGCAGAGCGATGAAGAGGAAAGCCGAGCAAGGCAAAGCAAAGCAGTGCAAACTTGTACAAGGAAAGTCCCAGCAGTGCCAGGAAAGGTAGAGCAAAGTAAAGAAAGCAGTTTGAGGCGAGACAAAGCACAACAGGGGTAGGAAAAGCAAAGCAGAGCAGAGAAGGTAAAGCAAAGTCGTGGCAGGAATACGAAGCAAAGCAAAACAAAGGAAAGCATGGCCTGAAAAAGCATGGCCAGGAAAGGCAACGCAGAGCAAGGCAAAGCAAAGCAGTGCAAACTCGTACAAGGAAAGTCCCAGCAGTGCCAGGAAACGTAGAGCAAAGTAAAGAAAGCAGTTTGAGGCGAGACAAAGCACAACAGGGGTAGGAAAAGCAAAGCAGAGCAGAGAAGGTAAAGCAAAGTCGTGGCAGGAATACGAAGCAAAGCAAAACAAAGGAAAGCATGGCCTGAAAAAGCATGGCCAGGAAAAGCAAAGCGTGGCCAGGAAAACCAAAGCAAAAAGGTCCAAAAATAAAACAAAGCAATGCAATGAAAATGTATCTATACTAAAATAAAACAAACAAACAAACAAACAAACAAAACAAAAAAACGCAAAAAAAAGACCAAGCAAAGCAGGGCCAGGAAAAGCAAAGAAAAGCGTGTCCAGGAAAGGCAAAGCGGTGCAAGGCAGAGCAAAGCAAAGGAAAGTAGCACAAGGAAAAGCAAAGCAGGGCCAGGAAATGTAGAGCAAAAGAAAGAAAGCAGTTTGAGGAGGCAAGGCAAAGCACAGCAGGGGTAGGAAAAACAGAGCAGAGCAGAGAAAGTAAAACCAAGAGGTGCCTGGAATAAAAAGCAAAGCAAAACAAAGGAAAGCGTGGCCTGAAAAAGCACGGACAGGAAAGGCAAAGCAGAGCAAGGCAAAGCAAAGCAGTGCAAACTCGTACAAGGAAAGTCCCAGCAGGGCCAGGAAAGGTAGAGCAAAGTAACGAAAGCAGTTTGAGGCGAGGCAAAGCACAGCAGGGGTAGGAAAAGCAAAGCAGAGCAGAGAAGGTAAGACCAAGAGGCGCCAGGAATACGAAGCAAAGGAAAACAAAGGAAAGCATGGCCTGAAAAAGCATGGCCAGGAAAGGCAACGCAGAGCAAGGCAAAGCAAAGCAGTGCAAACTCGTACAAGGAAAGTCCCAGCAGTGCCAGGAAAGGTAGAGCAAAGTAAAGAAAGCAGTTTGAGGCGAGGCAAAGCACAGCAGGGGTAGGAAAAGCAAAGCAGAGAAGAGAAGGTAAAACCAAGAGGTGCCAGGAATACGAAGCAAAGGAAAACAAAGGAAAGCGTGGCCTGAAAAAGCATGGCCAGGAAAGGCAAAGCAGAGCAAGGCAAAGCAAAGCAGTGCAAACTCGTACAAGGAAAGTCCCAGCAGTGCCAGGAAAGGTAGAGCAAACTAACGAAAGCAGTTTGAGGCAAGGCAAAGCACAGCAGGGGTAGGAAAAGCAAAGCAGAGCAGAGAAGGTAAAGCAAAGCCGTGGCAGGAATACAAAGCGAAGCAAAACAAAGGAAAGCGTGGCCTGAAAAAGCAAAAGAAAACATGGCCCGTGGAGGCAAACTAGAGCAAGGCAAAGCAAAGCAAAGCAAAGCGAAGTAGCACGAGGAAAAGCATAACATTGCCAGGAAAGACAAAGCAAACAAAGCAAAGCAAAGCAATCTGAGGCAAAGCAAAGCAAAGCAGGGGCAGGAACAGCGGAGGAAAGTAGAGAAGGAAAAGCAAAAGTGTGCCCGGAAGAGCAGAGCAGAGCAAAGCAAAGCAGAGCAAGGAAAAACAAAGAGAAGCGAAGCACATGTAAGGAGCTGGCGGCCAGCCCTCCTGCCGGTTCCCAGTGTCTGCGGGGCAAAGACCGCAGGGCCCTCATGCCGGGTAGAGCTGGCGGCCAGACTCGGACGGTGGCTGTACCCTGCTCGCCCGCTCCCCGGCCTCCCTGACACCTCTTAGTCCGCCGTGACAGCGGGCAAGAACCATGTCTTGCTTTACCTGGTTTTATCTTTATTTATTTATTTATTTATTTATTTATTTATTGTTGCCTTCCATCCAATGTAGTTGTGGGAATCATGTAGTTACTTACCGTCGTTGAAAACCTCACCCAACGCCGTCCCCAGACGAATAGCAGTGGGGCCCGCCTAGCGGCAGGCCACACGGCTGGGGCCACAGAACTGACCATGTCGGGTGGCCGGGCCTGCTGCCCCCACCCTCGAGTTGCGAGGGGACAGTGTCCGGGCTGCGGGGAGGCCCAGCTGTGTGTCTGAGGGTTTATGCGTTCCGAAATATACCGATAGCCTCATCGGCAAAATCGTCGGGACGGTCTGCAAAGGAAGCCTAGCGCAGCACAGGAGAGCAGAGAAATGAAGAGGAAAGCCGAGCAAGGCAAAGCAAAGCAGTGCAAACTCGTACAAGGAAAGTCCCAGCAGGGCCAGGAAACGTAGAGCAGAGTAAAGAGAGCAGTTTGAGGCGAGGCAAAGCAAAGCAGGGGTAGGAAAAGCAAAGCAGAGCAGAGAAGGTAAAGCAAAGCCGTGGCAGGAAAACAAAGCGAAGCAAGACAAGGGAAAGCATGGCCTGAAAAAGCATGGTCAGGAAAGGCAACGCAGAGCAAGGCAAAGCGAAGCAGTGCAAGCTTGTACAAGGAAAGTCCCAGCAGTGCCAGGAAACGTAGAGCAAAGTAAAGAAAGCAGTTGGAGGCGAGGCAAAGCACAGCAGGGGTAGGAAAAGCAAAGCAGAGCAGAGAAAGTAAAACCAAGAGGTGCCAGGAATACAAAGCAGAGCAAGACAAAGGAAAGCGTGGCCTGAAAAAGCGTGGCCAGGAAAGGCAAAGCAGAGCAAGGCAAAGCGAAGCAGTGCAAACTCGTACAAGGAAAGTCCCAGCATTGCCAGGAAACGTAGAGCGAAGTAAGGAAAGCAGTTTGAGGCAAGGCAAAGCACTGCAGGCGTAGGAAAAGCAGAGCAGAGCAGAGAAAGTAAAACCAAGAGGTGCCAGGAATAAAAGCAGAGCAAGACAAAGGAAAGCGTGGCCTGAAAAAGCATGGCCAGGAAAAGCAAAGCGCAGCAAGGAAAACCAAAGCCAAAAGGTCCAAAAATAAAACAAAGCAATGCAATGAATATGTATCTAAAGTAAAAAAAAAAAAAAAAAAAAAAAAAAAAGGCAAAAAAGACAACAAGCAAAGCAGGGCCAGGAAAAGCAAAGTAAAGCGTGTCCAGGAAAGGCAAAGCGGTGCAAGGCAGAGCAAAGGAAAGGAAAGTAGCACAAGGAAAAGCAAAGCAGTGCCAGGAAATGTAGAGCAAAAGAAAGAAAGCAGTTTGAGGAGGCAAGGCAAAGCACAGCAGGGTTAGGAAAAGAAAGCAACGTAGAGAAGGAAAAGCAAAGCAGTGCCAGGAATACAAAGCAAAGCAAAACAAAGGAAAGCATGGCCTGAAAAAGCATGGCCAGGAAAGGCAACGCAGAGCAAGGCAAAGCAAAGCAGTGCGAACTCGTACAAGGAAAGTCCCAGCAGTGCCAGGAAACGTAGAGCAAAGTAAAGAAAGCAGTTTGAGGCGAGGCAAAGCACAGCAGAGGTAGGAAAAGCAAAGCAGAGCAGAGAAGGTAAAGCAAAGCCGTGGCAGGAATACAAAGCGAAGCAAAACAAAGGAAAGCATGGCCTGAAAAAGCATGGCCAGGAAAGGCAACGCAGAGCAAGGCAAAGCAAAGCGGTGCAAACTCGTACAAGGAAAGTCCCAGCAGTGCCAGGAAACGTAGAGCAAAGTAAAGAAAGCAGTTTGAGGCGAGGCAAAGCAGAGCAGGGGTAGGAAAAGCAAAGCAGAGCAGAGAAAGTAAAACCAAGAGGTGCCAGGAATACGAAGCGAAGCAAGACAAAGGAAAGCATGGCCTGAAAAAGCAGGGCCAGGAAAAGCAAAGCGCGGCGAGGAAAACCAAAGCAAAAAGGTCCAAAAATAAAACAAAGCAATGCAATGAATATGTATCTAATATTAAAAAAAAAAAAAAATAAAAAAAAAGGCAAAAAAGACAACAAGCAAAGCAGGGCCAGGAAAAGCAAAGTAAAGCGTGTCCAGGAAAGGCAAAGCAGTGCAAGGCAGAGCAAAGCAAAGTGAAGTAGCACAAGGAAAAGCAAAGCAGTGCCAGGAAAGACAGAGCAAACAAAGCAAAGCAAAGCAATCTGAGGCAAAGCAAAGCAAAGCAGGGGCAAGAAAAGCAGAGGAAAGTAGAGAAGGAAAAGCAAAAGTGTGCCCGGAAGAGCAGAGCAAAGCAAAGCAGAGCAAGGAAAAAGAAAGAGAAGCGAAGCAAATGTAAGGAGCTGGCGGCCAGCCCTCCTGCCGGTTCCCAGTGTCTGCGGGGCAAAGACCACAGGGCCCTCATGCCGGGTAGAGCTGGCGGCCAGACTCGGATGGTGGCTGTACCCTGCTCGCCCGCTCCCCGGCCTCCCTGACACCTCATAGTCCGCCGTGACAGTGGGCAAGAACCATGTCTTGCTTTACCTGGTTTTATCTTTATTTATTTATTTATTTATTGATTGTTGCCTTCCATCCACTGTAGTTGTGGGAATCATGTAGTTACTGATCGTCGTTCAAAACCTCACCCAACACCGTCCCCAGACGGGCAGCAGTGGGGCCCGCCTAGCGGCAGGCCACACGGCTGGGGCCACAGAACTGACCATGTCGGGTGGCCGGGCCTGCTGCCCCCACCCTCGAGTTGCGAGGGGACAGTGTCCGGGCTGCGGGGAGGCCCAGCTGTGTGTCTGAGGGTTTATGCGTTCCGAAATATACCGATCGCCTCATCGGCAAAATCGTCGGGACGGTCTGCAAAGGAAGCCTAGCGCAGCACAGGAGAGCAGAGAGATGAAGAGGAAAGCCGAGCAAGGCAAAGCAAAGCAGTGCAAACTTGTACAAGGAAAGTCCCAGCAGTGCCAGGAACCGTAGAGCAAAGTAAAGAAAGCAGTTGGAGGCGAGGCAAAGCACAGCAGGGGTAGGAAAAGCAAAGCAGAGCAGAGAAAGTAAAACCAAGAGGTGCCAGGTATACGAAGCGAAGCAAGACAAAGGAAAGCGTGGCCTGAAAAAGCATGGCCAGGAAAGGCAAAGCAGAGCAAGGCAAAGCAAAGCAGTGCAAACTCGTACAAGGAAAGTCCCAGCAGTGCCAGGAAACGTAGAGCAAATTTACGAAAGCAGTTTGAGGCAAGGCAAAGCACAGCAGGGGTAGGAAAAGCAAAGCAGAGCAGAGAAAGTAAAACCAAGAGGTGCCAGGAATACGAAGCGAAGCAAGACAAAGGAAAGCGTGGCCTGAAAAAGCATGGCCAGGAAAGGCAACGCAGAGCAAGGCAAAGCAAAGCAGTGCAAACTCGTACAAGGAAAGTCCCAGCAGTGCCAGGAAACGTAGAGCAAAGTAAAGAAAGCAGTTTGAGGCGAGACAAAGCACAACAGGGGTAGGAAAAGCAAAGCAGAGCAGAGAAGGTAAAGCAAAGTCGTGGCAGGAATACGAAGCAAAGCAAAACAAAGGAAAGCATGGCCTGAAAAAGCATGGCCAGGAAAAGCAAAGTGTGGCCAGGAAAACCAAAGCAAAAAGGTCCAAAAATAAAACAAAGCAATGCAATGAAAATGTATCTATACTAAAATAAAACAAACAAAGAAACAAACAAAACAAAAAAACTCAAAAAAAAGACCAAACAAAGCAGGGCCAGGAAAAGCAAAGAAAAGCGTGTCCAGGAAAGGCAAAGCGGTGCAAGGCAGAGCAGAGCAAAGGAAAGTAGCACAAGGAAAAGCAAAGCAGGGCCAGGAAATGTAGAGCAAAAGAAAGAAAGCAGTTTGAGGAGGCAAGGCAAAGCACAGCAGGGGTAGGAAAAACAGAGCAGAGCAGAGAAAGTAAAACCAAGAGGTGCCTGGAATAAAAAGCAAAGCAAAACAAAGGAAAGCGTGGCCTGAAAAAGCACGGACAGGAAAGGCAAAGCAGAGCAAGGCAAAGCAAAGCAGTGCAAACTCGTACAAGGAAAGTCCCAGCAGGGCCAGGAAAGGTAGAGCAAAGTAACGAAAGCAGTTGGAGGCAAGGCAAAGCAGAGCAGAGAAAGTAAAACCTAGAGGTGCCAGGAATACAAAGCAAAGCGAAGCAAGACAAAGGAAAGCGTGGCCTGAAAAAGCAAAAGAAAACACGGCCAGTGGAGGCAAAGCAGAGCAAGGCAAAGCAAAGCAGTGCAAACTCGTACAAGGAAAGTCCCAGCAGTGCCAGGAAAGGTAGAGCAAAGTAAAGAAAGCAGTTTGAGGCGAGGCAAAGCACAGCAGGGGTAGGAAAAGCAAAGCAGAGTAGAGAAGGTAAAACCAAGAGGCGCCAGGAATACGAAGCAAAGGAAAACAAAGGAAAGCGTGGCCTGAAAAAGCAAAAGAAAGCATGCGCAGGGAAGGCAAAGCAGAGAAAGGGAAAGCAAGGCAGCACGAGGAAAACTAAAACAGTGTCAAAGAGGGAAGGCAAAGTAAAGCAAAACCAAACAAAGCACGGCCAGAAAAGCAGAGCAAGGCAAAGGAAAGCGAAGCAAAGTAGCACGAGGAAAAGCAAAGCATTGCCAGGAAAGACAAAGCAAACGAACCAAAGCAAAGCAATCTGAGGCAAAGCAAAGCAAAGCAGGGGCAGGAACAGCAGAGGAAAGGAGAGAAGGAAAAGCAAAAGTGTGCCCGGAAGAGCAGAGCAAAGCAAAGCAGAGCAAGGAAAAAGAAAGAGAAGCGAAGCAAATGTAAGGAGCTGGCGGCCAGCCCTCCTGCCGGTTCCCAGTGTCTGCGGGGCAAAGACCGCAGGGCCCTCATGCCGGGTAGAGCTGGCGGCCAGACTCGGACGGTGGCTGTACCCTGCTCGCCCGCTCCCCGGCCTCCCTGAACCCTCATAGTCCGCCGTGACAGCGGGCAAGAACCATGTCTTGCTTTACCTGATTTTTTTTTTTTTTTTTTTTCCCCCCTGCATTTATTTATTTATTTATTTATTTATTTATTTATTTATTCTTGCCTTCCATCCAATGTAGTTGTGGGAATCATGTAGTTACTGATCGTCGTTCAAAACCTCACCCAACACCGTCCCTAGACGGGGAGCCGTGGGGACCGCCTAGCGGCGGGCCACACGGCTGGGGCCACAGAACTGACCATGTCGGGTGGCCGGGCCTGCTGCCCCCACCCTCGAGTTGCGAGGGGACAGTGTCCGGGCTGCGGGGAGGCCCAGCTGTGTGTCTGAGGGTTTATGCGTTCCTAAATATACCGATAGCCTCATTGGCAAAATCGTCGGGACAGTCTGCAAAGGAAGCCTAGCGCAGCACAGGAGAGCAGAGCAATGAAGAGGAAAGCCGAGCAAGGCAAAGCAAAGCAGTGCAAACTTGTACAAGGAAAGTCCCAGCAGTGCCAGGAAAGGTAGAGCAAAGTAAAGAAAGCAGTTTGAGGCGAGGCAAAGCACAGCAGGGGTAGGAAAAGCAAAGCAGAGCAGAGAAGGTAAGACCAAGAGGCGCCAGGAATACGAAGCAAAGGAAAACAAAGGAAAGCATGGCCTGAAAAAGCATGGCCAGGAAAGGCAACGCAGAGCAAGGCAAAGCAAAGCAGTGCAAACTCGTACAAGGAAAGTCCCAGCAGTGCCAGGAAAGGTAGAGCAAAGTAAAGAAAGCAGTTTGAGGCGAGGCAAAGCACAGCAGGGGTAGGAAAAGCAAAGCAGAGAAGAGAAGGTAAAACCAAGAGGTGCCAGGAATACGAAGCAAAGGAAAACAAAGGAAAGCGTGGCCTGAAAAAGCATGGCCAGGAAAGGCAAAGCAGAGCAAGGCAAAGCAAAGCAGTGCAAACTCGTACAAGGAAAGTCCCAGCAGTGCCAGGAAAGGTAGAGCAAACTAACGAAAGCAGTTTGAGGCAAGGCAAAGCACAGCAGGGGTAGGAAAAGCAAAGCAGAGCAGAGAAGGTAAAGCAAAGTCGTGGCAGGAATACGAAGCAAAGCAAAACAAAGGAAAGCGTGGCCTGAAAAAGCAAAAGAAAACATGGCCCGTGGAGGCAAACTAGAGCAAGGCAAAGCAAAGCAAAGCAAAGCGAAGTAGCACGAGGAAAAGCATAACATTGCCAGGAAAGACAAAGCAAACAAAGCAAAGCAAAGCAATCTGAGGCAAAGCAAAGCAAAGCAGGGGCAGGAACAGCGGAGGAAAGTAGAGAAGGAAAAGCAAAAGTGTGCCCGGAAGAGCAGAGCAGAGCAAAGCAAAGCAGAGCAAGGAAAAACAAAGAGAAGCGAAGCACATGTAAGGAGCTGGCGGCCAGCCCTCCTGCCGGTTCCCAGTGTCTGCGGGGCAAAGACCGCAGGGCCCTCATGCCGGGTAGAGCTGGCGGCCAGACTCGGACGGTGGCTGTACCCTGCTCGCCCGCTCCCCGGCCTCCCTGACACCTCTTAGTCCGCCGTGACAGCGGGCAAGAACCATGTCTTGCTTTACCTGGTTTTATCTTTATTTATTTATTTATTTATTTATTTATTTATTGTTGCCTTCCATCCAATGTAGTTGTGGGAATCATGTAGTTACTTACCGTCGTTGAAAACCTCACCCAACGCCGTCCCCAGACGAATAGCAGTGGGGCCCGCCTAGCGGCAGGCCACACGGCTGGGGCCACAGAACTGACCATGTCGGGTGGCCGGGCCTGCTGCCCCCACCCTCGAGTTGCGAGGGGACAGTGTCCGGGCTGCGGGGAGGCCCAGCTGTGTGTCTGAGGGTTTATGCGTTCCGAAATATACCGATAGCCTCATCGGCAAAATCGTCGGGACGGTCTGCAAAGGAAGCCTAGCGCAGCACAGGAGAGCAGAGAAATGAAGAGGAAAGCCGAGCAACGCAAAGCAAAGCAGTGCAAACTCGTACAAGGAAAGTCCCAGCAGGGCCAGGAAACGTAGAGCAGAGTAAAGAGAGCAGTTTGAGGCGAGGCAAAGCACAGCAGGGGTAGGAAAAGCAAAGCACAGCAGAGAAGGTAAAGCAAAGCCGTGGCAGGAAAACAAAGCGAAGCAAGACAAGGGAAAGCATGGCCTGAAAAAGCATGGTCAGGAAAGGCAACGCAGAGCAAGGCAAAGCGAAGCAGTGCAAGCTTGTACAAGGAAAGTCCCAGCAGTGCCAGGAAACGTAGAGCAAAGTAACGAAAGCAGTTTGAGGCGAGGCAAAGCACAGCAGGGGTAGGAAAAGCAAAGCAGAGCAGAGAAAGTAAAACCAAGAGGTGCCAGGAATAAAAGCAGAGCAAGACAAAGGAAAGCGTGGCCTGAAAAAGCATGGCCAGGAAAAGCAAAGCGCGGCGAGGAAAACCAAAGCAAAAAGGTCCAAAAATAAAACAAAGCAATGCAATGAATATGTATCTAAAGTAAAAAAAAAAAATAAAAATAAAAAAAAAGGCAAAAAAGACAACAAGCAAAGCAGGGCCAGGAAAAGCAAAGTAAAGCGTGTCCAGGAAAGGCAAAGCAGTGCAAGGCAGAGCAAAGCAAAGTGAAGTAGCACAAGGAAAAGCAAAGCAGTGCCAGGAAAGACAGAGCAAACAAAGCAAAGCAAAGCAATCTGAGGCAAAGCAAAGCAAAGCAGGGGCAGGAACAGCAGAGGAAAGGAGAGAAGGAAAAGCAAAAGTGTGCCCGGAAGAGCAGAGCAAAGCAAAGCAGAGCAAGGAAAAAGAAAGAGAAGCGAAGCAAATGTAAGGAGCTGGCGGCCAGCCCTCCTGCCGGTTCCCAGTGTCTGCGGGGCAAAGACCGCAGGGCCCTCATGCCGGGTAGAGCTGGCGGCCAGACTCGGACGGTGGCTGTACCCTGCTCGCCCGCTCCCCGGCCTCCCTGACACCTCTTAGTCCGCCGTGACAGTGGGCAAGAACCATGTCTTGCTTTACCTGGTTTTATCTTTATTTATTTATTTATTTATTGATTGTTGCCTTCCATCCAATGTAGTTGTGGGAATCATGTAGTTACTGATCGTCGTTCAAAACCTCACCCAACGCCGTCCCCAGACGGGGAGCAGTGGGGACCGCCTAGCGGCAGGCCACACGGCTGGGGCCACAGAACTGACCATGTCGGGTGGCCGGGCCTGCTGCCCCCACCCTCGAGTTGCGAGGGGACAGTGTCCGGGCTGCGGGGAGGCCCAGCTGTGTGTCTGAGGGTTTATGCGTTCCGAAATATACCGATCGCCTCATCGGCAAAATCGTCGGGACGGTCTGCAAAGGAAGCCTAGCGCAGCACAGGAGAGCAGAGAAATGAAGAGGAAAGCCGAGCAAGGCAAAGCAAAGCCCTGCTAGGGAAAAGAATGCGGCATAATGAAAAGAAATGACAAGCAGGGCCAGGCAAAGCAAAGCGCGGCCAGGAAAACCAAAGCCAAAAGGTCCAAAAATAAAACAAAGCAATAAAATGAATATGTATCTATATTAACAAAAAAAAAAAAAAAAAAGAAGAAGAAGAAAAAAAGAAACAACAACAACAACAAAAAAAAAGCAAAGCAATCTGAGGCAAAGCAATCTGAGGCAAAGGAAAGCAAAGCAGGGGCGAGAACAGCAGAGGAACGCAGAGAAGGAAAAGCAAAACTGTGCCCGGAAGAGCAGAGCAAAGCAAAGCAAAGCAAGGAGAAACAAAGAGAAGCGAAGCAAATGCAAGGAGCTGGCGGCCAGCCCTCCTGCCGGTTCCCGGCGTCTGCGGGGCAAAGACCGCAGGGCCCTCATGCCGGGTACGGTCGGCAATGCAAAGGGAAGAAATGCGAGACGAAGGAAAGCCTCGGAAGGAAAAGAAAGCCTTATCAGGAAAAGCAGAGTCAAGCAGGGTCAGGAAAAGCAACGCGTAGCAGTGGCAGGAGAAGCATATCGAAGCAAAACAGTGCTGTGAAAACGAAACGTGTAGTTGCTTAGCGTGGTGCAAAGTCGCTCCCCCCCAGCCCAACCCGCCCCAGGCGAATAGGGGCCGGTAGCCGGGCTACGGGGAGGCGGGTGTTCGAGAAGGCGAGCTCGCGGCCGCGGCCCCCGGTTGCCTCGGGCCGCCCGTCGCTCTGACGTCAGAGGCAAACGCCTGGCCGAGAACGGCGTCCGGGTCTACCCGGAAGCCGAAGGACGCATGCGCGCGCATGTCCAAAGGCGTCCGTCGGTCGGTCGGTCGGTCAAGCGATTCCCGAGTGGGTCCGCCCAGGCGAAAAGCACCGAAAAGTGCCGGAAAGGTGCGAAAAGGCCCGAAAAGGTCCGAAAAGGGCCGGAACGGCCTGTACGAAAAGCGAAGGAAGGCAGACCGACCGACGGCGTTCGGTCCCGGCCGGCGGGTCTGCCGGTGTCCTCCTGCGGTTGCCGCGTGTACTGCGTCCTCCTGTGGCCGCCTAGTCTCCCCGTGTCCTCCTGCGGCCGCCGGGTCTATGCGGTCGCCGTGTTTGCATAGCCCGTGGCGACCTGTAGGGGTCGCTGCAGCGGGGCCGGCCGCGAGAACGGCGTCGGGGTCTGCCCGGCACCGGCGGACGCGCGCGCGCACGTCCAAAGGCATCCGTCTGTCGGTCGGTCGCGCGGTTCCCGAGTGGGTCCGTCCACGCGAAAAGCACCGAATAGCGCCGGAAAGGGCCGAAAAGGTCCGAAAAGGGCCGAAAAGGGCCGGAACGGCCCGTACGAAAAGCGAAGGAAGGCAGACCGACCGACGGCGTTCGGTCCCGGCCGGCGGGTCTGCCGGTGTCCTCCTGCGGTCGCCGGGTGTGCCGCGTCCTCCCGTGGCCGCCTAGTCTCCCCGTGTTCTCCTGCGGCCGCCAGGTCTACCGGGTCCCCCCGCGCCCCCTCGCGGCCGCCTGACGTACCCGTGTCCTCCCGCGGCCGCCAGGTCTACCCGGCCGCGGTCGCCATGTTTGCATAGCCCGTGGCGACCTGTAGGGGTCGCTGCAGCGGGGCCGGCCGCGAGAACGGCGTCGGGGTCTGCCCGGCACCGACGGGCGCGCGCGCGCGCGCGCGCGTCCGAAGGCATCCGTCTGTCGGTCGGTCGCGCGGTTCCCGAGTGGGTCCGTCCACGCGAAAAGCATCGAAAAGCGCCGGAAAGGTCCGAAAAGGCCCGAAAAGTTCCGAAAAGGGCCGGAACGGCCCGTGCGAAAAGCGAAGGAAGGCAGACCGACGGCGTTCGCTCCCGGCCGGCGGGTCTCCCCGTGTCCTCCCGCGGTCGGGAGGTGTACCGTGTCCCCCTGTGGCCGCCTGGTCTACCCGTGTCCTACCGAGGGCGCCCCGTCTGCCCGCCTGGAGGAGGTCGCTGACGGTCGGGCTGTGGGAACGGCGGCCACGTCTACCCTGACTCGGACGGGACGGCGGCGTGCCGTGGGGCTAGCGGTAGATGAGTAGGTCGTGCGACGGCTCGGAAGGTGTCGTAGGCGTCGCTGTTTCTTTCTGCCTCCAGTTACGTCGAGGTAAAAGTCGGTTGCTCTCGGGTGCCTCGCTGCGGGACTCTTGAAAAGGTCTTGGAGCTTTTCGGGGGCGGTGACTTTTGTGTCCGTCTATAGGAGAGAGCGGGGACTCTGCTCCTGAAGCGGTGCTGAGCGAGCACTTGCGGCTGGGGGAGCCGGCGCACGAAAAGGGGTCGCGCGGCGTCGGTGGCGGCGTGGGCTCGGGGGTCGGTTCTGTCGACTGGTCAACCTTAGCTGCCTGCCGACTCCCTCCCGCCCCCCCCCTCGCCCCGCCGGGCAGCGAGAAGCGGTCTCGCGCGCGCGAGTCGCTGGGAAAAGAAAGAGCTGTGGAGAAAAGCGGCGGGAAGCCGGCGGGTGGTCCGCCGGCGCACGAACGCTGAGCGTCCGGGGGCGTCCCCGGCGGCTTTCACCGGTCCCGGAGGCTCGGAAGGCGAAGGGGGGACCGGGC
>NW_028153604.1:90000-117500 GCF_964211835.1 Anser anser | reverse complement strand
AAGCAGGGCCGGGAAAAGCAAAACAAAGAAGGGCGAGAAAAACCCAAGCAAAGGAGGTCCAGGAAAAGAAAAGAGGCGTCATGAATACGAAATAAAGCCAAACAAAGCAAGGCAGGGCCGGGAAAAGCAAAACAAAGAAGGGCGAGAAAAACCCAAGCAAAGGAGGTCCGCGAAAAGCAAAGAGGTGCCGCGAACGCAAAGCAAAGCAAAGCAGGTCCAGGGAAAGCTAAACAAAGAGGGACAGAGAAAAAAAAAAAAAAAAATGCAGGGCCAAGGAAAGCAAGGCGATGCGGTGAATACAAAAGAGAGCAAAACAAAACAAAGCACGGCAAGGAAAAGCAAAGCAGACCAAGGCAAAGCAAAGTAGCGCGAGGAAAAGCAAAGCAGGGCCAGGAAAGGCAAAGCAAAGGACTTTGAGGCGAGGCGAAGCACAGCAGGGGTAGGAGAAGCAAAGCAAAGCAGAGAAGAAAAAGCAAAGCTGCGCCAGGAATACGAAGCAAAGCTAAGCAAAGGAAAGCGTGGCCGGAAGAAGCAAAACGTAGCAGGGCCAGGGAAGGCAAAGCAGAGCAAGGCAAAGCAAAGCAAACCCTGCGAGGAAAAAGAAAGCCTTATCGGGCAAAGAAAAGTCAGGCAGGGCCAAGAAAAGCAAAAGGAATCGGGGTCAGTAAAAACAAAGCAAAACAGGGCCGGGAAAAACAAAGCGGTGCCACGAATGCAAAGCAAAGCAAAGCAGGGCCAGGAAAAGCAAAGCAAAGAAAAACAGTGCTGTGAATACGAAACGTGTAGTTCCTTAGTGTCGTTCGAAATCGCACCCCCCACCCGCCCCAGACGAATAGGGAGGGGCCCGTTGCCGGGTTACGGGGAGGCGGGCGTTCAAGAAGGCGAGGGTGTGGCAGCGGCCCCCGGTTGCTTCCGGCCGCCGGCCGCTCTGACATAAGAGGCTCCCGCTCGGTCACGAGCAGCTCGCCACCTGTGCGACTCGGTGTGGCTGGCTGCCCGGCCGGTTTGCTTTAGCTTTTTATCGTTATATAAACGATCGATAGATATTTAATATTACGTATACTACTTAAAAGTTATTACAAAAGAAAGTACTAAATAAGAGTAAATATATATATAACGAAAACATAATAAAAAGAGTAGTAGTAATAATAATCGTTGTCAGTTTCCCCCTTTACTTTTACGAATCGAGTAGTTACTTAGCGTCGTTCGCAACCCCCACCCTCCCCAGACGAATAGCAACGGGGCCCACCTGGCGGCTCGCCGGACAGCGGGGGCCACAGAATAGACCCGGCCCGGTGGCCAGATCCCTGTCCCCTCGTCCGCCAGTTCCGAGGGGACAGTCGCCGAGGTGGGGGGAGGTCAAGGTGTGCGTCTGAGGGTTTACGTGTTTCTAAATACACCGATCGACTCGTCGGCAAAATCGGTGGGACGGTCTGCAAAAGAAGCCTAGAGCAGCAAAGCAGAGCAGAGCAGAGCAATGCGGAGGAAAGCAGAGCAAGGCAAAGCAAAGCCCCGCTAGGGAAAAGAAAGTGGCATAAGAAAAAGCAAAGCACGGCCAGAAAAAACAAAGGAAAAAGGGTAAAAAAAAAAAAACCAAAACCCAAAAAACAAACAAACAAAAAAAAAAAAACAAAGCAAAGTAGGGCCAGAAAAAGCAAAGCAAAGCATGGCCAGGAAAGGCAAAGCAGAGCAAAGCAGCACAAAGAAATACATAGCAGAGCCAGGAACACAAAGCAAAGCAAACAAAGGAAGGCATGGCCGGGGTGGGGGGGGGAGAAAAAAAAAAAAAATGAGGGCCAGGGAATGCAGAGCAAGGCAAAGCAAAGCAGAGCAAAGCAGCACAAAGAAATGCATAGCAGAGCCAGGAACACAAAGCAAAGCAAAACAAAGGAAGGCATGGCCGGGGGGGG
This sequence comes from Anser anser, assembly GCF_964211835.1. Taxonomy (NCBI): domain Eukaryota; kingdom Metazoa; phylum Chordata; class Aves; order Anseriformes; family Anatidae; genus Anser; species Anser anser. Next base: position 115,590 of record NW_028153604.1, on the reverse strand, counting down.
GGGGGGGGGGGGGGGGCGGGGGGAGAAGGGGGGGGGGCGAAGAAAGAAAAAAAAAAAGAGGGCCAGGGAATGCAAAGCACAGCAATGCAAAACAAAGCAAAGCAGCACAAGACAAAGCAAAGCACTGTCTGGAATTCAAGGCAAAGTGAAGCAAAGTAAAAGAAAGCAGGGCCAGAAAAGGAAAGAAAAGCAGGGGTAAGAAAAGCAAAGCAAAGCATGGCCAGGAAAGGCAAATGACAGTAAGGCAAAGCAAAGCAGAGCAAAGTAGCACAAGGAAAAGCAAAGCAGGGCCAGGAAAGGCAAAGCAAAGGACTTTGAGGCGAGGCGAAGCACAGCAGGGGTAGGAGAAGCAAAGCAAAGCAGAGAAGAAAAAGCAAAGCTGCGCCAGGAATACGAAGCAAAGCTAAGCAAAGGAAAGCGTGGCCGGAAGAAGCAAAACGTAGCAGGGCCAGGGAAGGCAAAGCAGAGCAAGGCAAAGCAAAGCAAACCCTGCAAGGAAAAAGAAAGCCTTATCGGGCAAAGAAAAGTCAAGCAGGGCCAGGAAAAGCAAAAGGAATCGGGGTCAGTAAAAACAAAGCAAAGCAGGGCCAGGAAATCAAAACAAAGAAGGGCGAGAAAAACCCAAGCAAAGGAGGTCCAGGAAAAGAAAAGCGGCGTCATGAATACGAAATAAAGCCAAACAAAGCAAGGCAGGGCCGGGAAAAGCAAAACAAAGAAGGGCGAGAAAAACCCAAGCAAAGGAGGTCCAGGAAAAGAAAAGAGGTGCCGCGAACGCAAAGCAAAGCAAAGCAGGTCCAGGGAAAGCTAAACAAAGAGGGACAGAGAAAAAAAAAAATAAAAAAAAAATGCAGGGCCAAGGAAAGCAAGGCGATGCGGTGAATACAAAGCAGAGCAAAACAAAACAAAGCACGGCAAGGAAAAGCAAAGCAGACCAAGGCAAAGCAAAGTAGCGCGAGGAAAAGCAAAGCAGGGCCAGGAAAGGCAAAGCAAAGGACTTTGAGGCGAGGCGAAGCACAGCAGTGGTAGGAGAAGCAAAGCAAAGCAGAGAAGAAAAAGCAAAGCGGCGCCAGGAATACGAAGCAAAGCTAAGCAAAGGAAAGCGTGGCCGGAAGAAGCAAAACGTAGCAGGGCCAGGGAAGGCAAAGCAGAGCAAGGCAAAGCAAAGCAAACCCTGCGAGGAAAAAGAAAGCCTTATCGGGCAAAGAAAAGTCAAGCAGGGCCAGGAAAAGCAAAACGAATCGGGGTCAGTAAAAACAAAGCAAAACAGGGCCGGGAAAAACAAAGCGGTGCCACGAATGCAAAGCAAAGCAAAGCAGGGCCAGGAAAAGCAAAGCAAAGAAAAACAGTGCTGTGAATACGAAACGTGTAGTTCCTTAGTGTCGTTCGAAATCGCACCCCCCACCCGCCCCAGACGAATAGGGAGGGGCCCGTTGCCGGGTTACGGGGAGGCGGGCGTTCAAGAAGGCGAGGGTGTGGCAGCGGCCCCCGGTTGCTTCCGGCCGCCGGCCGCTCTGACATAAGAGGCTCCCGCTCGGTCACGAGCAGCTCGCCACCTGTGCGACTCGGTGTGGCTGGCTGCCCGGCCGGTTTGCTTTAGCTTTTTATCGTTACATAAACGATCCATAGATATATAATATTACATATACTACTTAAGAGTTATTACAAAAGAAAGTACTAAATAAGAGTAAATATATATATAACGAAAACATAATAAAAAGAGTAGTAGTAATAATAATAATAATCGTTGTCTGTTTCCCCCTTTACTTTTAGGAATCGCGTAGTTACTTAGCGTCGTTCGCAACCCCCACCCTCCCCAGACGAATAGCAACGGGGCCCACCTGGCGGCTTGCCGGACAGCGGGGGCCACAGAATAGACCCGGCCCGGTGGCCAGATCCCTGTCCCCTCGTCCGCCAGTTCCGAGGGGACAGTCGCCGAGGTGGGGGGAGGTCAAGGTGTGCGTCTGAGGGTTTACGTGTTTCTAAATACACCGATCGACTCGTCGGCAAAATCGGTGGGACGGTCTGCAAAAGGAGCCTAGAGCAGCAAAGCAGAGCAGAGCAGAGCAATGCGGAGGAAAGCAGAGCAAGGCAAAGCAAAGCCCCGCTAGGGAAAAGAAAGTGGCATAAGGAAAAGCAAAGCACGGCCAGAAAAAACAAAGGAAAAAGGGTAAAAAACAAACAAACAAACAAACAAAAAAAAAAAACAAAAAACAAAACAAAGTAGGGCCAGAAAAAGCAAAGCAAAGCATGGCCAGGAAAGGCAAAGCAGAGCAAAGCAGCACAAAGAAATACATAGCAGAGCCAGGAACACAAAGCAAAGCAAACAAAGGAAGGCATGGCCGGGGTGGGGGGGGAGAAAAAAAAAAAAAATGAGGGCCAGGGAATGCAGAGCAAGGCAAAGCAAAGCAGAGCAAAGCAGCACAAAGAAATGCATAGCAGAGCCAGGAACACAAAGCAAAGCAAAACAAAGGAAGGCATGGTCGGGGGGGGGGGGGGGAGGGGGGGGGGGGACGGGAGGAGGGGGGGGGGGGGGAGCGAAGAAAGAAAAAAAAAAAAACGAGGGCCAGGGAATGCAAAGCACAGCAATGCAAAACAAAGCAAAGCAGCACAAGACAAAGCAAAGCACTGTCAGGAATTCAAGGCAAAGTGAAGCAAAGTAAAAGAAAGCAGGGCCAGAAAAGGAAAGAAAAGCAGGGGTAAGAAAAGCAAAGCAAAGCATGGCCAGGAAAGGCAAATGACAGTAAGGCAAAGCAGAGCAGAGCAAAGTAGCACAAGGAAAAGCAAAGCAGGGCCAGGAAAGGCAAAGCAAAGGACTTTGAGGCGAGGCGAAGCACAGCAGGGGTAGGAGAAGCAAAGCAAAGCAGAGAAGAAAAAGCAAAGCTGCGCCAGGAATACGAAGCAAAGCTAAGCAAAGGAAAGCGTGGCCGGAAGAAGCAAAACGTAGCAGGGCCAGGGAAGGCAAAGCAGAGCAAGGCAAAGCAAAGCAAACCCTGCGAGGAAAAAGAAAGCCTTATCGGGCAAAGAAAAGTCAAGCAGGGCCAGGAAAAGCAAAACGAATCGGGGTCAGTAAAAACAGGGCCGGGAAAAACAAAGCGGTGCCACGAATGCAAAGCAAAGCAAAGCAGGGCCAGGAAAAGCAAAGCAAAGAAAAACAGTGCTGTGAATACGAAACGTGTAGTTCCTTAGTGTCGTTCGAAATCGCACCCCCCACCCGCCCCAGACGAATAGGGAGGGGCCCGTTGCCGGGTTACGGGGAGGCGGGCGTTCAAGAAGGCGAGGGTGTGGCAGCGGCCCCCGGTTGCTTCCGGCCGCCGGCCGCTCTGACATAAGAGGCTCCCGCTCGGTCACGAGCAGCTCGCCACCTGTGCGACTCGGTGTGGCTGGCTGCCCGGCCGGTTTGCTTTAGCTTTTTATCGTTACATAAACGATCCATAGATATATAATATTATATATACTACTTAAGAGTTATTACAAAAGAAAGTACTAAATTAGAGTAAATATATATATAACGAAAACATAATAAAAACAGTAGTAGTAATAATAATAATAATCGTTGTCTGTTTCCCCCTTTACTTTTAGGAATCACGTAGTTACTTAGCGTCGTTCGCAACCCCCACCCTCCCCAGACGAATAGCAACGGGGCCCACCTGGCGGCTCGCCGGACAGCGGGGGCCACAGAATAGACCCGGCCCGGTGGCCAGATCCCTGTCCCCTCGTCCGCCAGTTCCGAGGGGACAGTCGCCAAGGTGGGGGGAGGTCAAGGTGTGCGTCTGAGGGTTTACGTGTTTCTAAATACACCGATCGACTCGTCGGCAAAATCGGTGGGACGGTCTGCAAAAGAAGCCTAGAGCAGCAAAGCAGAGCAGAGCAGAGCAATGCGGAGGAAAGCAGAGCAAGGCAAAGCAAAGCCCCGCTAGGGAAAAGAAAGTGGCATAAGGAAAAGCAAAGCACGGCCAGAAAAAAACAAAGGAAAAAGGGTAAAAAAAAAACAACCGAACAAACAAAACAACCAAAGCAAAGTAGGGCCAGAAAAAGCAAAGCAAAGCATGGCCAGGAAAGGCAAAGCAGAGCAAGGCAAAGCAAAGCAGAGCAAAACAGCACAAAGAAATGCATAGCAGAGCCAGGAACACAAAGCAAAGCAAAACAAAGGAAAGCATGGCGGGGGGGGGGGCGGTGGGGGGGGGGTTGGGGGGGGGGGGAGGGGGAAGAAAAACAAAAATGAGGGCCAGGGAATGCAAAGCACAGCAATGCAAAACAAAGCAAAGCAGCACAAGACAAAGCAAAGCACTGTCTGGAATTCAAGGCAAAGTGAAGCAAAGTAAAAGAAAGCAGGGCCAGAAAAGGAAAGAAAAGCAGGGGTAAGAAAAGCAAAGCAAAGCATGGCCAGGAAAGGCAAATGAGAGTAAGGCAAAGCAAAGCAGAGCAAAGTAGCACAAGCAAAAACAAAGCAGGGCCAGGAAAGGTAGAGCAAAGGAAAGAAAGAAATTGAGGCAAGGCGAAGCACAGCGGGGGTAGGAAAACAAAGCAACGTAGAGAAGGAAAAGAGAAGCAGTGCCAGGAATACAAAGCAAAGCTAAACAAAGGAAAGCGTGGCCTGAAAAAGCAAAAGAAAGCATGCGCAGGGAAGGCAAAGCAGAGAAAGGGAAAGCAAGGCAGCACGAGGAAAACTAAAACAGTGTCAAAGAGGGAAGGCAAAGTAAAGCAAAACCAAACAAAGCACGGCCAGAAAAGCAGAGCAAGGCAAAGGAAAGCGAAGCAAAGTAGCACGAGGAAAAGCAAAGCATTGCCAGGAAAGACAAAGCAAACGAACCAAAGCAAAGCAATCTGAGGCAAAGCAAAGCAAAGCAGGGGCAGGAACAGCAGAGGAAAGGAGAGAAGGAAAAGCAAAAGTGTGCCCGGAAGAGCAGAGCAAAGCAAAGCAGAGCAAGGAAAAAGAAAGAGAAGCGAAGCAAATGTAAGGAGCTGGCGGCCAGCCCTCCTGCCGGTTCCCAGTGTCTGCGGGGCAAAGACCGCAGGGCCCTCATGCCGGGTAGAGCTGGCGGCCAGACTCGGACGGTGGCTGTACCCTGCTCGCCCGCTCCCCGGCCTCCCTGAACCCCCATAGTCCGCCGTGACAGCGGGCAAGAACCATGTCTTGCTTTACCTGATTTTTTTTTTTTTTTTTTCCCCCCCCTGCATTTATTTATTTATTTATTTATTCTTGCCTTCCATCCAATGTAGTTGTGGGAATCATGTATTTACTGATCGTCGTTCAAAACCTCACCCAACACCGTCCCCAGACGGGGAGCAGTGGGGACCGCCTAGCGGCGGGCCACACGGCTGGGGCCACAGAACTGACCATGTCGGGTGGCCGGGCCTGCTGCCCCCACCCTCGAGTTGCGAGGGGACAGTGTCCGGGCTGCGGGGAGGCCCAGCTGTGTGTCTGAGGGTTTATGCGTTCCTAAATATACCGATCGCCTCATCGGCAAAATCGTCGGGACGGTCTGCAAAGGAAGCCTAGCGCAGCACAGGAGAGCAGAGCGATGAAGAGGAAAGCCGAGCAAGGCAAAGCAAAGCAGTGCAAACTTGTACAAGGAAAGTCCCAGCAGTGCCAGGAAAGGTAGAGCAAAGTAAAGAAAGCAGTTTGAGGCGAGACAAAGCACAACAGGGGTAGGAAAAGCAAAGCAGAGCAGAGAAGGTAAAGCAAAGTCGTGGCAGGAATACGAAGCAAAGCAAAACAAAGGAAAGCATGGCCTGAAAAAGCATGGCCAGGAAAGGCAACGCAGAGCAAGGCAAAGCAAAGCAGTGCAAACTCGTACAAGGAAAGTCCCAGCAGTGCCAGGAAACGTAGAGCAAAGTAAAGAAAGCAGTTTGAGGCGAGACAAAGCACAACAGGGGTAGGAAAAGCAAAGCAGAGCAGAGAAGGTAAAGCAAAGTCGTGGCAGGAATACGAAGCAAAGCAAAACAAAGGAAAGCATGGCCTGAAAAAGCATGGCCAGGAAAAGCAAAGCGTGGCCAGGAAAACCAAAGCAAAAAGGTCCAAAAATAAAACAAAGCAATGCAATGAAAATGTATCTATACTAAAATAAAACAAACAAACAAACAAACAAACAAAACAAAAAAACGCAAAAAAAAGACCAAGCAAAGCAGGGCCAGGAAAAGCAAAGAAAAGCGTGTCCAGGAAAGGCAAAGCGGTGCAAGGCAGAGCAAAGCAAAGGAAAGTAGCACAAGGAAAAGCAAAGCAGGGCCAGGAAATGTAGAGCAAAAGAAAGAAAGCAGTTTGAGGAGGCAAGGCAAAGCACAGCAGGGGTAGGAAAAACAGAGCAGAGCAGAGAAAGTAAAACCAAGAGGTGCCTGGAATAAAAAGCAAAGCAAAACAAAGGAAAGCGTGGCCTGAAAAAGCACGGACAGGAAAGGCAAAGCAGAGCAAGGCAAAGCAAAGCAGTGCAAACTCGTACAAGGAAAGTCCCAGCAGGGCCAGGAAAGGTAGAGCAAAGTAACGAAAGCAGTTTGAGGCGAGGCAAAGCACAGCAGGGGTAGGAAAAGCAAAGCAGAGCAGAGAAGGTAAGACCAAGAGGCGCCAGGAATACGAAGCAAAGGAAAACAAAGGAAAGCATGGCCTGAAAAAGCATGGCCAGGAAAGGCAACGCAGAGCAAGGCAAAGCAAAGCAGTGCAAACTCGTACAAGGAAAGTCCCAGCAGTGCCAGGAAAGGTAGAGCAAAGTAAAGAAAGCAGTTTGAGGCGAGGCAAAGCACAGCAGGGGTAGGAAAAGCAAAGCAGAGAAGAGAAGGTAAAACCAAGAGGTGCCAGGAATACGAAGCAAAGGAAAACAAAGGAAAGCGTGGCCTGAAAAAGCATGGCCAGGAAAGGCAAAGCAGAGCAAGGCAAAGCAAAGCAGTGCAAACTCGTACAAGGAAAGTCCCAGCAGTGCCAGGAAAGGTAGAGCAAACTAACGAAAGCAGTTTGAGGCAAGGCAAAGCACAGCAGGGGTAGGAAAAGCAAAGCAGAGCAGAGAAGGTAAAGCAAAGCCGTGGCAGGAATACAAAGCGAAGCAAAACAAAGGAAAGCGTGGCCTGAAAAAGCAAAAGAAAACATGGCCCGTGGAGGCAAACTAGAGCAAGGCAAAGCAAAGCAAAGCAAAGCGAAGTAGCACGAGGAAAAGCATAACATTGCCAGGAAAGACAAAGCAAACAAAGCAAAGCAAAGCAATCTGAGGCAAAGCAAAGCAAAGCAGGGGCAGGAACAGCGGAGGAAAGTAGAGAAGGAAAAGCAAAAGTGTGCCCGGAAGAGCAGAGCAGAGCAAAGCAAAGCAGAGCAAGGAAAAACAAAGAGAAGCGAAGCACATGTAAGGAGCTGGCGGCCAGCCCTCCTGCCGGTTCCCAGTGTCTGCGGGGCAAAGACCGCAGGGCCCTCATGCCGGGTAGAGCTGGCGGCCAGACTCGGACGGTGGCTGTACCCTGCTCGCCCGCTCCCCGGCCTCCCTGACACCTCTTAGTCCGCCGTGACAGCGGGCAAGAACCATGTCTTGCTTTACCTGGTTTTATCTTTATTTATTTATTTATTTATTTATTTATTTATTGTTGCCTTCCATCCAATGTAGTTGTGGGAATCATGTAGTTACTTACCGTCGTTGAAAACCTCACCCAACGCCGTCCCCAGACGAATAGCAGTGGGGCCCGCCTAGCGGCAGGCCACACGGCTGGGGCCACAGAACTGACCATGTCGGGTGGCCGGGCCTGCTGCCCCCACCCTCGAGTTGCGAGGGGACAGTGTCCGGGCTGCGGGGAGGCCCAGCTGTGTGTCTGAGGGTTTATGCGTTCCGAAATATACCGATAGCCTCATCGGCAAAATCGTCGGGACGGTCTGCAAAGGAAGCCTAGCGCAGCACAGGAGAGCAGAGAAATGAAGAGGAAAGCCGAGCAAGGCAAAGCAAAGCAGTGCAAACTCGTACAAGGAAAGTCCCAGCAGGGCCAGGAAACGTAGAGCAGAGTAAAGAGAGCAGTTTGAGGCGAGGCAAAGCAAAGCAGGGGTAGGAAAAGCAAAGCAGAGCAGAGAAGGTAAAGCAAAGCCGTGGCAGGAAAACAAAGCGAAGCAAGACAAGGGAAAGCATGGCCTGAAAAAGCATGGTCAGGAAAGGCAACGCAGAGCAAGGCAAAGCGAAGCAGTGCAAGCTTGTACAAGGAAAGTCCCAGCAGTGCCAGGAAACGTAGAGCAAAGTAAAGAAAGCAGTTGGAGGCGAGGCAAAGCACAGCAGGGGTAGGAAAAGCAAAGCAGAGCAGAGAAAGTAAAACCAAGAGGTGCCAGGAATACAAAGCAGAGCAAGACAAAGGAAAGCGTGGCCTGAAAAAGCGTGGCCAGGAAAGGCAAAGCAGAGCAAGGCAAAGCGAAGCAGTGCAAACTCGTACAAGGAAAGTCCCAGCATTGCCAGGAAACGTAGAGCGAAGTAAGGAAAGCAGTTTGAGGCAAGGCAAAGCACTGCAGGCGTAGGAAAAGCAGAGCAGAGCAGAGAAAGTAAAACCAAGAGGTGCCAGGAATAAAAGCAGAGCAAGACAAAGGAAAGCGTGGCCTGAAAAAGCATGGCCAGGAAAAGCAAAGCGCAGCAAGGAAAACCAAAGCCAAAAGGTCCAAAAATAAAACAAAGCAATGCAATGAATATGTATCTAAAGTAAAAAAAAAAAAAAAAAAAAAAAAAAAAGGCAAAAAAGACAACAAGCAAAGCAGGGCCAGGAAAAGCAAAGTAAAGCGTGTCCAGGAAAGGCAAAGCGGTGCAAGGCAGAGCAAAGGAAAGGAAAGTAGCACAAGGAAAAGCAAAGCAGTGCCAGGAAATGTAGAGCAAAAGAAAGAAAGCAGTTTGAGGAGGCAAGGCAAAGCACAGCAGGGTTAGGAAAAGAAAGCAACGTAGAGAAGGAAAAGCAAAGCAGTGCCAGGAATACAAAGCAAAGCAAAACAAAGGAAAGCATGGCCTGAAAAAGCATGGCCAGGAAAGGCAACGCAGAGCAAGGCAAAGCAAAGCAGTGCGAACTCGTACAAGGAAAGTCCCAGCAGTGCCAGGAAACGTAGAGCAAAGTAAAGAAAGCAGTTTGAGGCGAGGCAAAGCACAGCAGAGGTAGGAAAAGCAAAGCAGAGCAGAGAAGGTAAAGCAAAGCCGTGGCAGGAATACAAAGCGAAGCAAAACAAAGGAAAGCATGGCCTGAAAAAGCATGGCCAGGAAAGGCAACGCAGAGCAAGGCAAAGCAAAGCGGTGCAAACTCGTACAAGGAAAGTCCCAGCAGTGCCAGGAAACGTAGAGCAAAGTAAAGAAAGCAGTTTGAGGCGAGGCAAAGCAGAGCAGGGGTAGGAAAAGCAAAGCAGAGCAGAGAAAGTAAAACCAAGAGGTGCCAGGAATACGAAGCGAAGCAAGACAAAGGAAAGCATGGCCTGAAAAAGCAGGGCCAGGAAAAGCAAAGCGCGGCGAGGAAAACCAAAGCAAAAAGGTCCAAAAATAAAACAAAGCAATGCAATGAATATGTATCTAATATTAAAAAAAAAAAAAAATAAAAAAAAAGGCAAAAAAGACAACAAGCAAAGCAGGGCCAGGAAAAGCAAAGTAAAGCGTGTCCAGGAAAGGCAAAGCAGTGCAAGGCAGAGCAAAGCAAAGTGAAGTAGCACAAGGAAAAGCAAAGCAGTGCCAGGAAAGACAGAGCAAACAAAGCAAAGCAAAGCAATCTGAGGCAAAGCAAAGCAAAGCAGGGGCAAGAAAAGCAGAGGAAAGTAGAGAAGGAAAAGCAAAAGTGTGCCCGGAAGAGCAGAGCAAAGCAAAGCAGAGCAAGGAAAAAGAAAGAGAAGCGAAGCAAATGTAAGGAGCTGGCGGCCAGCCCTCCTGCCGGTTCCCAGTGTCTGCGGGGCAAAGACCACAGGGCCCTCATGCCGGGTAGAGCTGGCGGCCAGACTCGGATGGTGGCTGTACCCTGCTCGCCCGCTCCCCGGCCTCCCTGACACCTCATAGTCCGCCGTGACAGTGGGCAAGAACCATGTCTTGCTTTACCTGGTTTTATCTTTATTTATTTATTTATTTATTGATTGTTGCCTTCCATCCACTGTAGTTGTGGGAATCATGTAGTTACTGATCGTCGTTCAAAACCTCACCCAACACCGTCCCCAGACGGGCAGCAGTGGGGCCCGCCTAGCGGCAGGCCACACGGCTGGGGCCACAGAACTGACCATGTCGGGTGGCCGGGCCTGCTGCCCCCACCCTCGAGTTGCGAGGGGACAGTGTCCGGGCTGCGGGGAGGCCCAGCTGTGTGTCTGAGGGTTTATGCGTTCCGAAATATACCGATCGCCTCATCGGCAAAATCGTCGGGACGGTCTGCAAAGGAAGCCTAGCGCAGCACAGGAGAGCAGAGAGATGAAGAGGAAAGCCGAGCAAGGCAAAGCAAAGCAGTGCAAACTTGTACAAGGAAAGTCCCAGCAGTGCCAGGAACCGTAGAGCAAAGTAAAGAAAGCAGTTGGAGGCGAGGCAAAGCACAGCAGGGGTAGGAAAAGCAAAGCAGAGCAGAGAAAGTAAAACCAAGAGGTGCCAGGTATACGAAGCGAAGCAAGACAAAGGAAAGCGTGGCCTGAAAAAGCATGGCCAGGAAAGGCAAAGCAGAGCAAGGCAAAGCAAAGCAGTGCAAACTCGTACAAGGAAAGTCCCAGCAGTGCCAGGAAACGTAGAGCAAATTTACGAAAGCAGTTTGAGGCAAGGCAAAGCACAGCAGGGGTAGGAAAAGCAAAGCAGAGCAGAGAAAGTAAAACCAAGAGGTGCCAGGAATACGAAGCGAAGCAAGACAAAGGAAAGCGTGGCCTGAAAAAGCATGGCCAGGAAAGGCAACGCAGAGCAAGGCAAAGCAAAGCAGTGCAAACTCGTACAAGGAAAGTCCCAGCAGTGCCAGGAAACGTAGAGCAAAGTAAAGAAAGCAGTTTGAGGCGAGACAAAGCACAACAGGGGTAGGAAAAGCAAAGCAGAGCAGAGAAGGTAAAGCAAAGTCGTGGCAGGAATACGAAGCAAAGCAAAACAAAGGAAAGCATGGCCTGAAAAAGCATGGCCAGGAAAAGCAAAGTGTGGCCAGGAAAACCAAAGCAAAAAGGTCCAAAAATAAAACAAAGCAATGCAATGAAAATGTATCTATACTAAAATAAAACAAACAAAGAAACAAACAAAACAAAAAAACTCAAAAAAAAGACCAAACAAAGCAGGGCCAGGAAAAGCAAAGAAAAGCGTGTCCAGGAAAGGCAAAGCGGTGCAAGGCAGAGCAGAGCAAAGGAAAGTAGCACAAGGAAAAGCAAAGCAGGGCCAGGAAATGTAGAGCAAAAGAAAGAAAGCAGTTTGAGGAGGCAAGGCAAAGCACAGCAGGGGTAGGAAAAACAGAGCAGAGCAGAGAAAGTAAAACCAAGAGGTGCCTGGAATAAAAAGCAAAGCAAAACAAAGGAAAGCGTGGCCTGAAAAAGCACGGACAGGAAAGGCAAAGCAGAGCAAGGCAAAGCAAAGCAGTGCAAACTCGTACAAGGAAAGTCCCAGCAGGGCCAGGAAAGGTAGAGCAAAGTAACGAAAGCAGTTGGAGGCAAGGCAAAGCAGAGCAGAGAAAGTAAAACCTAGAGGTGCCAGGAATACAAAGCAAAGCGAAGCAAGACAAAGGAAAGCGTGGCCTGAAAAAGCAAAAGAAAACACGGCCAGTGGAGGCAAAGCAGAGCAAGGCAAAGCAAAGCAGTGCAAACTCGTACAAGGAAAGTCCCAGCAGTGCCAGGAAAGGTAGAGCAAAGTAAAGAAAGCAGTTTGAGGCGAGGCAAAGCACAGCAGGGGTAGGAAAAGCAAAGCAGAGTAGAGAAGGTAAAACCAAGAGGCGCCAGGAATACGAAGCAAAGGAAAACAAAGGAAAGCGTGGCCTGAAAAAGCAAAAGAAAGCATGCGCAGGGAAGGCAAAGCAGAGAAAGGGAAAGCAAGGCAGCACGAGGAAAACTAAAACAGTGTCAAAGAGGGAAGGCAAAGTAAAGCAAAACCAAACAAAGCACGGCCAGAAAAGCAGAGCAAGGCAAAGGAAAGCGAAGCAAAGTAGCACGAGGAAAAGCAAAGCATTGCCAGGAAAGACAAAGCAAACGAACCAAAGCAAAGCAATCTGAGGCAAAGCAAAGCAAAGCAGGGGCAGGAACAGCAGAGGAAAGGAGAGAAGGAAAAGCAAAAGTGTGCCCGGAAGAGCAGAGCAAAGCAAAGCAGAGCAAGGAAAAAGAAAGAGAAGCGAAGCAAATGTAAGGAGCTGGCGGCCAGCCCTCCTGCCGGTTCCCAGTGTCTGCGGGGCAAAGACCGCAGGGCCCTCATGCCGGGTAGAGCTGGCGGCCAGACTCGGACGGTGGCTGTACCCTGCTCGCCCGCTCCCCGGCCTCCCTGAACCCCCATAGTCCGCCGTGACAGCGGGCAAGAACCATGTCTTGCTTTACCTGATTTTTTTTTTTTTTTTTTCCCCCCCCTGCATTTATTTATTTATTTATTTATTCTTGCCTTCCATCCAATGTAGTTGTGGGAATCATGTATTTACTGATCGTCGTTCAAAACCTCACCCAACACCGTCCCCAGACGGGGAGCAGTGGGGACCGCCTAGCGGCGGGCCACACGGCTGGGGCCACAGAACTGACCATGTCGGGTGGCCGGGCCTGCTGCCCCCACCCTCGAGTTGCGAGGGGACAGTGTCCGGGCTGCGGGGAGGCCCAGCTGTGTGTCTGAGGGTTTATGCGTTCCTAAATATACCGATCGCCTCATCGGCAAAATCGTCGGGACGGTCTGCAAAGGAAGCCTAGCGCAGCACAGGAGAGCAGAGCGATGAAGAGGAAAGCCGAGCAAGGCAAAGCAAAGCAGTGCAAACTTGTACAAGGAAAGTCCCAGCAGTGCCAGGAAAGGTAGAGCAAAGTAAAGAAAGCAGTTTGAGGCGAGACAAAGCACAACAGGGGTAGGAAAAGCAAAGCAGAGCAGAGAAGGTAAAGCAAAGTCGTGGCAGGAATACGAAGCAAAGCAAAACAAAGGAAAGCATGGCCTGAAAAAGCATGGCCAGGAAAGGCAACGCAGAGCAAGGCAAAGCAAAGCAGTGCAAACTCGTACAAGGAAAGTCCCAGCAGTGCCAGGAAACGTAGAGCAAAGTAAAGAAAGCAGTTTGAGGCGAGACAAAGCACAACAGGGGTAGGAAAAGCAAAGCAGAGCAGAGAAGGTAAAGCAAAGTCGTGGCAGGAATACGAAGCAAAGCAAAACAAAGGAAAGCATGGCCTGAAAAAGCATGGCCAGGAAAAGCAAAGCGTGGCCAGGAAAACCAAAGCAAAAAGGTCCAAAAATAAAACAAAGCAATGCAATGAAAATGTATCTATACTAAAATAAAACAAACAAACAAACAAACAAACAAAACAAAAAAACGCAAAAAAAAGACCAAGCAAAGCAGGGCCAGGAAAAGCAAAGAAAAGCGTGTCCAGGAAAGGCAAAGCGGTGCAAGGCAGAGCAAAGCAAAGGAAAGTAGCACAAGGAAAAGCAAAGCAGGGCCAGGAAATGTAGAGCAAAAGAAAGAAAGCAGTTTGAGGAGGCAAGGCAAAGCACAGCAGGGGTAGGAAAAACAGAGCAGAGCAGAGAAAGTAAAACCAAGAGGTGCCTGGAATAAAAAGCAAAGCAAAACAAAGGAAAGCGTGGCCTGAAAAAGCACGGACAGGAAAGGCAAAGCAGAGCAAGGCAAAGCAAAGCAGTGCAAACTCGTACAAGGAAAGTCCCAGCAGGGCCAGGAAAGGTAGAGCAAAGTAACGAAAGCAGTTTGAGGCGAGGCAAAGCACAGCAGGGGTAGGAAAAGCAAAGCAGAGCAGAGAAGGTAAGACCAAGAGGCGCCAGGAATACGAAGCAAAGGAAAACAAAGGAAAGCATGGCCTGAAAAAGCATGGCCAGGAAAGGCAACGCAGAGCAAGGCAAAGCAAAGCAGTGCAAACTCGTACAAGGAAAGTCCCAGCAGTGCCAGGAAAGGTAGAGCAAAGTAAAGAAAGCAGTTTGAGGCGAGGCAAAGCACAGCAGGGGTAGGAAAAGCAAAGCAGAGAAGAGAAGGTAAAACCAAGAGGTGCCAGGAATACGAAGCAAAGGAAAACAAAGGAAAGCGTGGCCTGAAAAAGCATGGCCAGGAAAGGCAAAGCAGAGCAAGGCAAAGCAAAGCAGTGCAAACTCGTACAAGGAAAGTCCCAGCAGTGCCAGGAAAGGTAGAGCAAACTAACGAAAGCAGTTTGAGGCAAGGCAAAGCACAGCAGGGGTAGGAAAAGCAAAGCAGAGCAGAGAAGGTAAAGCAAAGCCGTGGCAGGAATACAAAGCGAAGCAAAACAAAGGAAAGCGTGGCCTGAAAAAGCAAAAGAAAACATGGCCCGTGGAGGCAAACTAGAGCAAGGCAAAGCAAAGCAAAGCAAAGCGAAGTAGCACGAGGAAAAGCATAACATTGCCAGGAAAGACAAAGCAAACAAAGCAAAGCAAAGCAATCTGAGGCAAAGCAAAGCAAAGCAGGGGCAGGAACAGCGGAGGAAAGTAGAGAAGGAAAAGCAAAAGTGTGCCCGGAAGAGCAGAGCAGAGCAAAGCAAAGCAGAGCAAGGAAAAACAAAGAGAAGCGAAGCACATGTAAGGAGCTGGCGGCCAGCCCTCCTGCCGGTTCCCAGTGTCTGCGGGGCAAAGACCGCAGGGCCCTCATGCCGGGTAGAGCTGGCGGCCAGACTCGGACGGTGGCTGTACCCTGCTCGCCCGCTCCCCGGCCTCCCTGACACCTCTTAGTCCGCCGTGACAGCGGGCAAGAACCATGTCTTGCTTTACCTGGTTTTATCTTTATTTATTTATTTATTTATTTATTTATTTATTGTTGCCTTCCATCCAATGTAGTTGTGGGAATCATGTAGTTACTTACCGTCGTTGAAAACCTCACCCAACGCCGTCCCCAGACGAATAGCAGTGGGGCCCGCCTAGCGGCAGGCCACACGGCTGGGGCCACAGAACTGACCATGTCGGGTGGCCGGGCCTGCTGCCCCCACCCTCGAGTTGCGAGGGGACAGTGTCCGGGCTGCGGGGAGGCCCAGCTGTGTGTCTGAGGGTTTATGCGTTCCGAAATATACCGATAGCCTCATCGGCAAAATCGTCGGGACGGTCTGCAAAGGAAGCCTAGCGCAGCACAGGAGAGCAGAGAAATGAAGAGGAAAGCCGAGCAAGGCAAAGCAAAGCAGTGCAAACTCGTACAAGGAAAGTCCCAGCAGGGCCAGGAAACGTAGAGCAGAGTAAAGAGAGCAGTTTGAGGCGAGGCAAAGCAAAGCAGGGGTAGGAAAAGCAAAGCAGAGCAGAGAAGGTAAAGCAAAGCCGTGGCAGGAAAACAAAGCGAAGCAAGACAAGGGAAAGCATGGCCTGAAAAAGCATGGTCAGGAAAGGCAACGCAGAGCAAGGCAAAGCGAAGCAGTGCAAGCTTGTACAAGGAAAGTCCCAGCAGTGCCAGGAAACGTAGAGCAAAGTAAAGAAAGCAGTTGGAGGCGAGGCAAAGCACAGCAGGGGTAGGAAAAGCAAAGCAGAGCAGAGAAAGTAAAACCAAGAGGTGCCAGGAATACAAAGCAGAGCAAGACAAAGGAAAGCGTGGCCTGAAAAAGCGTGGCCAGGAAAGGCAAAGCAGAGCAAGGCAAAGCGAAGCAGTGCAAACTCGTACAAGGAAAGTCCCAGCATTGCCAGGAAACGTAGAGCGAAGTAAGGAAAGCAGTTTGAGGCAAGGCAAAGCACTGCAGGCGTAGGAAAAGCAGAGCAGAGCAGAGAAAGTAAAACCAAGAGGTGCCAGGAATAAAAGCAGAGCAAGACAAAGGAAAGCGTGGCCTGAAAAAGCATGGCCAGGAAAAGCAAAGCGCAGCAAGGAAAACCAAAGCCAAAAGGTCCAAAAATAAAACAAAGCAATGCAATGAATATGTATCTAAAGTAAAAAAAAAAAAAAAAAAAAAAAAAAAAGGCAAAAAAGACAACAAGCAAAGCAGGGCCAGGAAAAGCAAAGTAAAGCGTGTCCAGGAAAGGCAAAGCGGTGCAAGGCAGAGCAAAGGAAAGGAAAGTAGCACAAGGAAAAGCAAAGCAGTGCCAGGAAATGTAGAGCAAAAGAAAGAAAGCAGTTTGAGGAGGCAAGGCAAAGCACAGCAGGGTTAGGAAAAGAAAGCAACGTAGAGAAGGAAAAGCAAAGCAGTGCCAGGAATACAAAGCAAAGCAAAACAAAGGAAAGCATGGCCTGAAAAAGCATGGCCAGGAAAGGCAACGCAGAGCAAGGCAAAGCAAAGCAGTGCGAACTCGTACAAGGAAAGTCCCAGCAGTGCCAGGAAACGTAGAGCAAAGTAAAGAAAGCAGTTTGAGGCGAGGCAAAGCACAGCAGAGGTAGGAAAAGCAAAGCAGAGCAGAGAAGGTAAAGCAAAGCCGTGGCAGGAATACAAAGCGAAGCAAAACAAAGGAAAGCATGGCCTGAAAAAGCATGGCCAGGAAAGGCAACGCAGAGCAAGGCAAAGCAAAGCGGTGCAAACTCGTACAAGGAAAGTCCCAGCAGTGCCAGGAAACGTAGAGCAAAGTAAAGAAAGCAGTTTGAGGCGAGGCAAAGCAGAGCAGGGGTAGGAAAAGCAAAGCAGAGCAGAGAAAGTAAAACCAAGAGGTGCCAGGAATACGAAGCGAAGCAAGACAAAGGAAAGCATGGCCTGAAAAAGCAGGGCCAGGAAAAGCAAAGCGCGGCGAGGAAAACCAAAGCAAAAAGGTCCAAAAATAAAACAAAGCAATGCAATGAATATGTATCTAATATTAAAAAAAAAAAAAAATAAAAAAAAAGGCAAAAAAGACAACAAGCAAAGCAGGGCCAGGAAAAGCAAAGTAAAGCGTGTCCAGGAAAGGCAAAGCAGTGCAAGGCAGAGCAAAGCAAAGTGAAGTAGCACAAGGAAAAGCAAAGCAGTGCCAGGAAAGACAGAGCAAACAAAGCAAAGCAAAGCAATCTGAGGCAAAGCAAAGCAAAGCAGGGGCAAGAAAAGCAGAGGAAAGTAGAGAAGGAAAAGCAAAAGTGTGCCCGGAAGAGCAGAGCAAAGCAAAGCAGAGCAAGGAAAAAGAAAGAGAAGCGAAGCAAATGTAAGGAGCTGGCGGCCAGCCCTCCTGCCGGTTCCCAGTGTCTGCGGGGCAAAGACCACAGGGCCCTCATGCCGGGTAGAGCTGGCGGCCAGACTCGGATGGTGGCTGTACCCTGCTCGCCCGCTCCCCGGCCTCCCTGACACCTCATAGTCCGCCGTGACAGTGGGCAAGAACCATGTCTTGCTTTACCTGGTTTTATCTTTATTTATTTATTTATTTATTGATTGTTGCCTTCCATCCACTGTAGTTGTGGGAATCATGTAGTTACTGATCGTCGTTCAAAACCTCACCCAACACCGTCCCCAGACGGGCAGCAGTGGGGCCCGCCTAGCGGCAGGCCACACGGCTGGGGCCACAGAACTGACCATGTCGGGTGGCCGGGCCTGCTGCCCCCACCCTCGAGTTGCGAGGGGACAGTGTCCGGGCTGCGGGGAGGCCCAGCTGTGTGTCTGAGGGTTTATGCGTTCCGAAATATACCGATCGCCTCATCGGCAAAATCGTCGGGACGGTCTGCAAAGGAAGCCTAGCGCAGCACAGGAGAGCAGAGAGATGAAGAGGAAAGCCGAGCAAGGCAAAGCAAAGCAGTGCAAACTTGTACAAGGAAAGTCCCAGCAGTGCCAGGAACCGTAGAGCAAAGTAAAGAAAGCAGTTGGAGGCGAGGCAAAGCACAGCAGGGGTAGGAAAAGCAAAGCAGAGCAGAGAAAGTAAAACCAAGAGGTGCCAGGTATACGAAGCGAAGCAAGACAAAGGAAAGCGTGGCCTGAAAAAGCATGGCCAGGAAAGGCAAAGCAGAGCAAGGCAAAGCAAAGCAGTGCAAACTCGTACAAGGAAAGTCCCAGCAGTGCCAGGAAACGTAGAGCAAATTTACGAAAGCAGTTTGAGGCAAGGCAAAGCACAGCAGGGGTAGGAAAAGCAAAGCAGAGCAGAGAAAGTAAAACCAAGAGGTGCCAGGAATACGAAGCGAAGCAAGACAAAGGAAAGCGTGGCCTGAAAAAGCATGGCCAGGAAAGGCAACGCAGAGCAAGGCAAAGCAAAGCAGTGCAAACTCGTACAAGGAAAGTCCCAGCAGTGCCAGGAAACGTAGAGCAAAGTAAAGAAAGCAGTTTGAGGCGAGACAAAGCACAACAGGGGTAGGAAAAGCAAAGCAGAGCAGAGAAGGTAAAGCAAAGTCGTGGCAGGAATACGAAGCAAAGCAAAACAAAGGAAAGCATGGCCTGAAAAAGCATGGCCAGGAAAAGCAAAGTGTGGCCAGGAAAACCAAAGCAAAAAGGTCCAAAAATAAAACAAAGCAATGCAATGAAAATGTATCTATACTAAAATAAAACAAACAAAGAAACAAACAAAACAAAAAAACTCAAAAAAAAGACCAAACAAAGCAGGGCCAGGAAAAGCAAAGAAAAGCGTGTCCAGGAAAGGCAAAGCGGTGCAAGGCAGAGCAGAGCAAAGGAAAGTAGCACAAGGAAAAGCAAAGCAGGGCCAGGAAATGTAGAGCAAAAGAAAGAAAGCAGTTTGAGGAGGCAAGGCAAAGCACAGCAGGGGTAGGAAAAACAGAGCAGAGCAGAGAAAGTAAAACCAAGAGGTGCCTGGAATAAAAAGCAAAGCAAAACAAAGGAAAGCGTGGCCTGAAAAAGCACGGACAGGAAAGGCAAAGCAGAGCAAGGCAAAGCAAAGCAGTGCAAACTCGTACAAGGAAAGTCCCAGCAGGGCCAGGAAAGGTAGAGCAAAGTAACGAAAGCAGTTGGAGGCAAGGCAAAGCAGAGCAGAGAAAGTAAAACCTAGAGGTGCCAGGAATACAAAGCAAAGCGAAGCAAGACAAAGGAAAGCGTGGCCTGAAAAAGCAAAAGAAAACACGGCCAGTGGAGGCAAAGCAGAGCAAGGCAAAGCAAAGCAGTGCAAACTCGTACAAGGAAAGTCCCAGCAGTGCCAGGAAAGGTAGAGCAAAGTAAAGAAAGCAGTTTGAGGCGAGGCAAAGCACAGCAGGGGTAGGAAAAGCAAAGCAGAGTAGAGAAGGTAAAACCAAGAGGCGCCAGGAATACGAAGCAAAGGAAAACAAAGGAAAGCGTGGCCTGAAAAAGCAAAAGAAAGCATGCGCAGGGAAGGCAAAGCAGAGAAAGGGAAAGCAAGGCAGCACGAGGAAAACTAAAACAGTGTCAAAGAGGGAAGGCAAAGTAAAGCAAAACCAAACAAAGCACGGCCAGAAAAGCAGAGCAAGGCAAAGGAAAGCGAAGCAAAGTAGCACGAGGAAAAGCAAAGCATTGCCAGGAAAGACAAAGCAAACGAACCAAAGCAAAGCAATCTGAGGCAAAGCAAAGCAAAGCAGGGGCAGGAACAGCAGAGGAAAGGAGAGAAGGAAAAGCAAAAGTGTGCCCGGAAGAGCAGAGCAAAGCAAAGCAGAGCAAGGAAAAAGAAAGAGAAGCGAAGCAAATGTAAGGAGCTGGCGGCCAGCCCTCCTGCCGGTTCCCAGTGTCTGCGGGGCAAAGACCGCAGGGCCCTCATGCCGGGTAGAGCTGGCGGCCAGACTCGGACGGTGGCTGTACCCTGCTCGCCCGCTCCCCGGCCTCCCTGAACCCTCATAGTCCGCCGTGACAGCGGGCAAGAACCATGTCTTGCTTTACCTGATTTTTTTTTTTTTTTTTTTTCCCCCCTGCATTTATTTATTTATTTATTTATTTATTTATTTATTTATTCTTGCCTTCCATCCAATGTAGTTGTGGGAATCATGTAGTTACTGATCGTCGTTCAAAACCTCACCCAACACCGTCCCTAGACGGGGAGCCGTGGGGACCGCCTAGCGGCGGGCCACACGGCTGGGGCCACAGAACTGACCATGTCGGGTGGCCGGGCCTGCTGCCCCCACCCTCGAGTTGCGAGGGGACAGTGTCCGGGCTGCGGGGAGGCCCAGCTGTGTGTCTGAGGGTTTATGCGTTCCTAAATATACCGATAGCCTCATTGGCAAAATCGTCGGGACAGTCTGCAAAGGAAGCCTAGCGCAGCACAGGAGAGCAGAGCAATGAAGAGGAAAGCCGAGCAAGGCAAAGCAAAGCAGTGCAAACTTGTACAAGGAAAGTCCCAGCAGTGCCAGGAAAGGTAGAGCAAAGTAAAGAAAGCAGTTTGAGGCGAGGCAAAGCACAGCAGGGGTAGGAAAAGCAAAGCAGAGCAGAGAAGGTAAGACCAAGAGGCGCCAGGAATACGAAGCAAAGGAAAACAAAGGAAAGCATGGCCTGAAAAAGCATGGCCAGGAAAGGCAACGCAGAGCAAGGCAAAGCAAAGCAGTGCAAACTCGTACAAGGAAAGTCCCAGCAGTGCCAGGAAAGGTAGAGCAAAGTAAAGAAAGCAGTTTGAGGCGAGGCAAAGCACAGCAGGGGTAGGAAAAGCAAAGCAGAGAAGAGAAGGTAAAACCAAGAGGTGCCAGGAATACGAAGCAAAGGAAAACAAAGGAAAGCGTGGCCTGAAAAAGCATGGCCAGGAAAGGCAAAGCAGAGCAAGGCAAAGCAAAGCAGTGCAAACTCGTACAAGGAAAGTCCCAGCAGTGCCAGGAAAGGTAGAGCAAACTAACGAAAGCAGTTTGAGGCAAGGCAAAGCACAGCAGGGGTAGGAAAAGCAAAGCAGAGCAGAGAAGGTAAAGCAAAGTCGTGGCAGGAATACGAAGCAAAGCAAAACAAAGGAAAGCGTGGCCTGAAAAAGCAAAAGAAAACATGGCCCGTGGAGGCAAACTAGAGCAAGGCAAAGCAAAGCAAAGCAAAGCGAAGTAGCACGAGGAAAAGCATAACATTGCCAGGAAAGACAAAGCAAACAAAGCAAAGCAAAGCAATCTGAGGCAAAGCAAAGCAAAGCAGGGGCAGGAACAGCGGAGGAAAGTAGAGAAGGAAAAGCAAAAGTGTGCCCGGAAGAGCAGAGCAGAGCAAAGCAAAGCAGAGCAAGGAAAAACAAAGAGAAGCGAAGCACATGTAAGGAGCTGGCGGCCAGCCCTCCTGCCGGTTCCCAGTGTCTGCGGGGCAAAGACCGCAGGGCCCTCATGCCGGGTAGAGCTGGCGGCCAGACTCGGACGGTGGCTGTACCCTGCTCGCCCGCTCCCCGGCCTCCCTGACACCTCTTAGTCCGCCGTGACAGCGGGCAAGAACCATGTCTTGCTTTACCTGGTTTTATCTTTATTTATTTATTTATTTATTTATTTATTTATTGTTGCCTTCCATCCAATGTAGTTGTGGGAATCATGTAGTTACTTACCGTCGTTGAAAACCTCACCCAACGCCGTCCCCAGACGAATAGCAGTGGGGCCCGCCTAGCGGCAGGCCACACGGCTGGGGCCACAGAACTGACCATGTCGGGTGGCCGGGCCTGCTGCCCCCACCCTCGAGTTGCGAGGGGACAGTGTCCGGGCTGCGGGGAGGCCCAGCTGTGTGTCTGAGGGTTTATGCGTTCCGAAATATACCGATAGCCTCATCGGCAAAATCGTCGGGACGGTCTGCAAAGGAAGCCTAGCGCAGCACAGGAGAGCAGAGAAATGAAGAGGAAAGCCGAGCAACGCAAAGCAAAGCAGTGCAAACTCGTACAAGGAAAGTCCCAGCAGGGCCAGGAAACGTAGAGCAGAGTAAAGAGAGCAGTTTGAGGCGAGGCAAAGCACAGCAGGGGTAGGAAAAGCAAAGCACAGCAGAGAAGGTAAAGCAAAGCCGTGGCAGGAAAACAAAGCGAAGCAAGACAAGGGAAAGCATGGCCTGAAAAAGCATGGTCAGGAAAGGCAACGCAGAGCAAGGCAAAGCGAAGCAGTGCAAGCTTGTACAAGGAAAGTCCCAGCAGTGCCAGGAAACGTAGAGCAAAGTAACGAAAGCAGTTTGAGGCGAGGCAAAGCACAGCAGGGGTAGGAAAAGCAAAGCAGAGCAGAGAAAGTAAAACCAAGAGGTGCCAGGAATAAAAGCAGAGCAAGACAAAGGAAAGCGTGGCCTGAAAAAGCATGGCCAGGAAAAGCAAAGCGCGGCGAGGAAAACCAAAGCAAAAAGGTCCAAAAATAAAACAAAGCAATGCAATGAATATGTATCTAAAGTAAAAAAAAAAAATAAAAATAAAAAAAAAGGCAAAAAAGACAACAAGCAAAGCAGGGCCAGGAAAAGCAAAGTAAAGCGTGTCCAGGAAAGGCAAAGCAGTGCAAGGCAGAGCAAAGCAAAGTGAAGTAGCACAAGGAAAAGCAAAGCAGTGCCAGGAAAGACAGAGCAAACAAAGCAAAGCAAAGCAATCTGAGGCAAAGCAAAGCAAAGCAGGGGCAGGAACAGCAGAGGAAAGGAGAGAAGGAAAAGCAAAAGTGTGCCCGGAAGAGCAGAGCAAAGCAAAGCAGAGCAAGGAAAAAGAAAGAGAAGCGAAGCAAATGTAAGGAGCTGGCGGCCAGCCCTCCTGCCGGTTCCCAGTGTCTGCGGGGCAAAGACCGCAGGGCCCTCATGCCGGGTAGAGCTGGCGGCCAGACTCGGACGGTGGCTGTACCCTGCTCGCCCGCTCCCCGGCCTCCCTGACACCTCTTAGTCCGCCGTGACAGTGGGCAAGAACCATGTCTTGCTTTACCTGGTTTTATCTTTATTTATTTATTTATTTATTGATTGTTGCCTTCCATCCAATGTAGTTGTGGGAATCATGTAGTTACTGATCGTCGTTCAAAACCTCACCCAACGCCGTCCCCAGACGGGGAGCAGTGGGGACCGCCTAGCGGCAGGCCACACGGCTGGGGCCACAGAACTGACCATGTCGGGTGGCCGGGCCTGCTGCCCCCACCCTCGAGTTGCGAGGGGACAGTGTCCGGGCTGCGGGGAGGCCCAGCTGTGTGTCTGAGGGTTTATGCGTTCCGAAATATACCGATCGCCTCATCGGCAAAATCGTCGGGACGGTCTGCAAAGGAAGCCTAGCGCAGCACAGGAGAGCAGAGAAATGAAGAGGAAAGCCGAGCAAGGCAAAGCAAAGCCCTGCTAGGGAAAAGAATGCGGCATAATGAAAAGAAATGACAAGCAGGGCCAGGCAAAGCAAAGCGCGGCCAGGAAAACCAAAGCCAAAAGGTCCAAAAATAAAACAAAGCAATAAAATGAATATGTATCTATATTAACAAAAAAAAAAAAAAAAAAGAAGAAGAAGAAAAAAAGAAACAACAACAACAACAAAAAAAAAGCAAAGCAATCTGAGGCAAAGCAATCTGAGGCAAAGGAAAGCAAAGCAGGGGCGAGAACAGCAGAGGAACGCAGAGAAGGAAAAGCAAAACTGTGCCCGGAAGAGCAGAGCAAAGCAAAGCAAAGCAAGGAGAAACAAAGAGAAGCGAAGCAAATGCAAGGAGCTGGCGGCCAGCCCTCCTGCCGGTTCCCGGCGTCTGCGGGGCAAAGACCGCAGGGCCCTCATGCCGGGTACGGTCGGCAATGCAAAGGGAAGAAATGCGAGACGAAGGAAAGCCTCGGAAGGAAAAGAAAGCCTTATCAGGAAAAGCAGAGTCAAGCAGGGTCAGGAAAAGCAACGCGTAGCAGTGGCA
Source organism: Anser anser (assembly GCF_964211835.1). Lineage (NCBI taxonomy): Eukaryota > Metazoa > Chordata > Aves > Anseriformes > Anatidae > Anser > Anser anser. The sequence continues at coordinate 91,992 of NW_028153604.1, read as the reverse complement.
GGAGAAGCATATCGAAGCAAAACAGTGCTGTGAAAACGAAACGTGTAGTTGCTTAGCGTGGTGCAAAGTCGCTCCCCCCCAGCCCAACCCGCCCCAGGCGAATAGGGGCCGGTAGCCGGGCTACGGGGAGGCGGGTGTTCGAGAAGGCGAGCTCGCGGCCGCGGCCCCCGGTTGCCTCGGGCCGCCCGTCGCTCTGACGTCAGAGGCAAACGCCTGGCCGAGAACGGCGTCCGGGTCTACCCGGAAGCCGAAGGACGCATGCGCGCGCATGTCCAAAGGCGTCCGTCGGTCGGTCGGTCGGTCAAGCGATTCCCGAGTGGGTCCGCCCAGGCGAAAAGCACCGAAAAGTGCCGGAAAGGTGCGAAAAGGCCCGAAAAGGTCCGAAAAGGGCCGGAACGGCCTGTACGAAAAGCGAAGGAAGGCAGACCGACCGACGGCGTTCGGTCCCGGCCGGCGGGTCTGCCGGTGTCCTCCTGCGGTTGCCGCGTGTACTGCGTCCTCCTGTGGCCGCCTAGTCTCCCCGTGTCCTCCTGCGGCCGCCGGGTCTATGCGGTCGCCGTGTTTGCATAGCCCGTGGCGACCTGTAGGGGTCGCTGCAGCGGGGCCGGCCGCGAGAACGGCGTCGGGGTCTGCCCGGCACCGGCGGACGCGCGCGCGCACGTCCAAAGGCATCCGTCTGTCGGTCGGTCGCGCGGTTCCCGAGTGGGTCCGTCCACGCGAAAAGCACCGAATAGCGCCGGAAAGGGCCGAAAAGGTCCGAAAAGGGCCGAAAAGGGCCGGAACGGCCCGTACGAAAAGCGAAGGAAGGCAGACCGACCGACGGCGTTCGGTCCCGGCCGGCGGGTCTGCCGGTGTCCTCCTGCGGTCGCCGGGTGTGCCGCGTCCTCCCGTGGCCGCCTAGTCTCCCCGTGTTCTCCTGCGGCCGCCAGGTCTACCGGGTCCCCCCGCGCCCCCTCGCGGCCGCCTGACGTACCCGTGTCCTCCCGCGGCCGCCAGGTCTACCCGGCCGCGGTCGCCATGTTTGCATAGCCCGTGGCGACCTGTAGGGGTCGCTGCAGCGGGGCCGGCCGCGAGAACGGCGTCGGGGTCTGCCCGGCACCGACGGGCGCGCGCGCGCGCGCGCGCGTCCGAAGGCATCCGTCTGTCGGTCGGTCGCGCGGTTCCCGAGTGGGTCCGTCCACGCGAAAAGCATCGAAAAGCGCCGGAAAGGTCCGAAAAGGCCCGAAAAGTTCCGAAAAGGGCCGGAACGGCCCGTGCGAAAAGCGAAGGAAGGCAGACCGACGGCGTTCGCTCCCGGCCGGCGGGTCTCCCCGTGTCCTCCCGCGGTCGGGAGGTGTACCGTGTCCCCCTGTGGCCGCCTGGTCTACCCGTGTCCTACCGAGGGCGCCCCGTCTGCCCGCCTGGAGGAGGTCGCTGACGGTCGGGCTGTGGGAACGGCGGCCACGTCTACCCTGACTCGGACGGGACGGCGGCGTGCCGTGGGGCTAGCGGTAGATGAGTAGGTCGTGCGACGGCTCGGAAGGTGTCGTAGGCGTCGCTGTTTCTTTCTGCCTCCAGTTACGTCGAGGTAAAAGTCGGTTGCTCTCGGGTGCCTCGCTGCGGGACTCTTGAAAAGGTCTTGGAGCTTTTCGGGGGCGGTGACTTTTGTGTCCGTCTATAGGAGAGAGCGGGGACTCTGCTCCTGAAGCGGTGCTGAGCGAGCACTTGCGGCTGGGGGAGCCGGCGCACGAAAAGGGGTCGCGCGGCGTCGGTGGCGGCGTGGGCTCGGGGGTCGGTTCTGTCGACTGGTCAACCTTAGCTGCCTGCCGACTCCCTCCCGCCCCCCCCCTCGCCCCGCCGGGCAGCGAGAAGCGGTCTCGCGCGCGCGAGTCGCTGGGAAAAGAAAGAGCTGTGGAGAAAAGCGGCGGGAAGCCGGCGGGTGGTCCGCCGGCGCACGAACGCTGAGCGTCCGGGGGCGTCCCCGGCGGCTTTCACCGGTCCCGGAGGCTCGGA
>NW_028153604.1:55000-77500 GCF_964211835.1 Anser anser | reverse complement strand
AAGTAAAGCCAAACAGAGCAAAGCAGGGCCGGGAAAAGCAAAACAAAGAAGGGCGAGAAAAACCCAAGCAAAGGAGGTCCAGGAAAAGAAAAGAGGCGTCATGAATACGAAATAAAGCCAAACAAAGCAAGGCAGGGCCGGGAAAAGCAAAACAAAGAAGGGCGAGAAAAACCCAAGCAAAGGAGGTCCGCGAAAAGCAAAGAGGTGCCGCGAACGCAAAGCAAAGCAAAGCAGGTCCAGGGAAAGCTAAACAAAGAGGGACAGAGAAAAAAAAAAAAAAAAATGCAGGGCCAAGGAAAGCAAGGCGATGCGGTGAATACAAAAGAGAGCAAAACAAAACAAAGCACGGCAAGGAAAAGCAAAGCAGACCAAGGCAAAGCAAAGTAGCGCGAGGAAAAGCAAAGCAGGGCCAGGAAAGGCAAAGCAAAGGACTTTGAGGCGAGGCGAAGCACAGCAGGGGTAGGAGAAGCAAAGCAAAGCAGAGAAGAAAAAGCAAAGCTGCGCCAGGAATACGAAGCAAAGCTAAGCAAAGGAAAGCGTGGCCGGAAGAAGCAAAACGTAGCAGGGCCAGGGAAGGCAAAGCAGAGCAAGGCAAAGCAAAGCAAACCCTGCGAGGAAAAAGAAAGCCTTATCGGGCAAAGAAAAGTCAGGCAGGGCCAAGAAAAGCAAAAGGAATCGGGGTCAGTAAAAACAAAGCAAAACAGGGCCGGGAAAAACAAAGCGGTGCCACGAATGCAAAGCAAAGCAAAGCAGGGCCAGGAAAAGCAAAGCAAAGAAAAACAGTGCTGTGAATACGAAACGTGTAGTTCCTTAGTGTCGTTCGAAATCGCACCCCCCACCCGCCCCAGACGAATAGGGAGGGGCCCGTTGCCGGGTTACGGGGAGGCGGGCGTTCAAGAAGGCGAGGGTGTGGCAGCGGCCCCCGGTTGCTTCCGGCCGCCGGCCGCTCTGACATAAGAGGCTCCCGCTCGGTCACGAGCAGCTCGCCACCTGTGCGACTCGGTGTGGCTGGCTGCCCGGCCGGTTTGCTTTAGCTTTTTATCGTTATATAAACGATCGATAGATATTTAATATTACGTATACTACTTAAAAGTTATTACAAAAGAAAGTACTAAATAAGAGTAAATATATATATAACGAAAACATAATAAAAAGAGTAGTAGTAATAATAATCGTTGTCAGTTTCCCCCTTTACTTTTACGAATCGAGTAGTTACTTAGCGTCGTTCGCAACCCCCACCCTCCCCAGACGAATAGCAACGGGGCCCACCTGGCGGCTCGCCGGACAGCGGGGGCCACAGAATAGACCCGGCCCGGTGGCCAGATCCCTGTCCCCTCGTCCGCCAGTTCCGAGGGGACAGTCGCCGAGGTGGGGGGAGGTCAAGGTGTGCGTCTGAGGGTTTACGTGTTTCTAAATACACCGATCGACTCGTCGGCAAAATCGGTGGGACGGTCTGCAAAAGAAGCCTAGAGCAGCAAAGCAGAGCAGAGCAGAGCAATGCGGAGGAAAGCAGAGCAAGGCAAAGCAAAGCCCCGCTAGGGAAAAGAAAGTGGCATAAGAAAAAGCAAAGCACGGCCAGAAAAAACAAAGGAAAAAGGGTAAAAAAAAAAAAACCAAAACCCAAAAAACAAACAAACAAAAAAAAAAAAACAAAGCAAAGTAGGGCCAGAAAAAGCAAAGCAAAGCATGGCCAGGAAAGGCAAAGCAGAGCAAAGCAGCACAAAGAAATACATAGCAGAGCCAGGAACACAAAGCAAAGCAAACAAAGGAAGGCATGGCCGGGGTGGGGGGGGGAGAAAAAAAAAAAAAATGAGGGCCAGGGAATGCAGAGCAAGGCAAAGCAAAGCAGAGCAAAGCAGCACAAAGAAATGCATAGCAGAGCCAGGAACACAAAGCAAAGCAAAACAAAGGAAGGCATGGCCGGGGGGGGGGGGGGGGGGGGGGGCGGGGGGAGAAGGGGGGGGGGCGAAGAAAGAAAAAAAAAAAGAGGGCCAGGGAATGCAAAGCACAGCAATGCAAAACAAAGCAAAGCAGCACAAGACAAAGCAAAGCACTGTCTGGAATTCAAGGCAAAGTGAAGCAAAGTAAAAGAAAGCAGGGCCAGAAAAGGAAAGAAAAGCAGGGGTAAGAAAAGCAAAGCAAAGCATGGCCAGGAAAGGCAAATGACAGTAAGGCAAAGCAAAGCAGAGCAAAGTAGCACAAGGAAAAGCAAAGCAGGGCCAGGAAAGGCAAAGCAAAGGACTTTGAGGCGAGGCGAAGCACAGCAGGGGTAGGAGAAGCAAAGCAAAGCAGAGAAGAAAAAGCAAAGCTGCGCCAGGAATACGAAGCAAAGCTAAGCAAAGGAAAGCGTGGCCGGAAGAAGCAAAACGTAGCAGGGCCAGGGAAGGCAAAGCAGAGCAAGGCAAAGCAAAGCAAACCCTGCAAGGAAAAAGAAAGCCTTATCGGGCAAAGAAAAGTCAAGCAGGGCCAGGAAAAGCAAAAGGAATCGGGGTCAGTAAAAACAAAGCAAAGCAGGGCCAGGAAATCAAAACAAAGAAGGGCGAGAAAAACCCAAGCAAAGGAGGTCCAGGAAAAGAAAAGCGGCGTCATGAATACGAAATAAAGCCAAACAAAGCAAGGCAGGGCCGGGAAAAGCAAAACAAAGAAGGGCGAGAAAAACCCAAGCAAAGGAGGTCCAGGAAAAGAAAAGAGGTGCCGCGAACGCAAAGCAAAGCAAAGCAGGTCCAGGGAAAGCTAAACAAAGAGGGACAGAGAAAAAAAAAAATAAAAAAAAAATGCAGGGCCAAGGAAAGCAAGGCGATGCGGTGAATACAAAGCAGAGCAAAACAAAACAAAGCACGGCAAGGAAAAGCAAAGCAGACCAAGGCAAAGCAAAGTAGCGCGAGGAAAAGCAAAGCAGGGCCAGGAAAGGCAAAGCAAAGGACTTTGAGGCGAGGCGAAGCACAGCAGTGGTAGGAGAAGCAAAGCAAAGCAGAGAAGAAAAAGCAAAGCGGCGCCAGGAATACGAAGCAAAGCTAAGCAAAGGAAAGCGTGGCCGGAAGAAGCAAAACGTAGCAGGGCCAGGGAAGGCAAAGCAGAGCAAGGCAAAGCAAAGCAAACCCTGCGAGGAAAAAGAAAGCCTTATCGGGCAAAGAAAAGTCAAGCAGGGCCAGGAAAAGCAAAACGAATCGGGGTCAGTAAAAACAAAGCAAAACAGGGCCGGGAAAAACAAAGCGGTGCCACGAATGCAAAGCAAAGCAAAGCAGGGCCAGGAAAAGCAAAGCAAAGAAAAACAGTGCTGTGAATACGAAACGTGTAGTTCCTTAGTGTCGTTCGAAATCGCACCCCCCACCCGCCCCAGACGAATAGGGAGGGGCCCGTTGCCGGGTTACGGGGAGGCGGGCGTTCAAGAAGGCGAGGGTGTGGCAGCGGCCCCCGGTTGCTTCCGGCCGCCGGCCGCTCTGACATAAGAGGCTCCCGCTCGGTCACGAGCAGCTCGCCACCTGTGCGACTCGGTGTGGCTGGCTGCCCGGCCGGTTTGCTTTAGCTTTTTATCGTTACATAAACGATCCATAGATATATAATATTACATATACTACTTAAGAGTTATTACAAAAGAAAGTACTAAATAAGAGTAAATATATATATAACGAAAACATAATAAAAAGAGTAGTAGTAATAATAATAATAATCGTTGTCTGTTTCCCCCTTTACTTTTAGGAATCGCGTAGTTACTTAGCGTCGTTCGCAACCCCCACCCTCCCCAGACGAATAGCAACGGGGCCCACCTGGCGGCTTGCCGGACAGCGGGGGCCACAGAATAGACCCGGCCCGGTGGCCAGATCCCTGTCCCCTCGTCCGCCAGTTCCGAGGGGACAGTCGCCGAGGTGGGGGGAGGTCAAGGTGTGCGTCTGAGGGTTTACGTGTTTCTAAATACACCGATCGACTCGTCGGCAAAATCGGTGGGACGGTCTGCAAAAGGAGCCTAGAGCAGCAAAGCAGAGCAGAGCAGAGCAATGCGGAGGAAAGCAGAGCAAGGCAAAGCAAAGCCCCGCTAGGGAAAAGAAAGTGGCATAAGGAAAAGCAAAGCACGGCCAGAAAAAACAAAGGAAAAAGGGTAAAAAACAAACAAACAAACAAACAAAAAAAAAAAACAAAAAACAAAACAAAGTAGGGCCAGAAAAAGCAAAGCAAAGCATGGCCAGGAAAGGCAAAGCAGAGCAAAGCAGCACAAAGAAATACATAGCAGAGCCAGGAACACAAAGCAAAGCAAACAAAGGAAGGCATGGCCGGGGTGGGGGGGGAGAAAAAAAAAAAAAATGAGGGCCAGGGAATGCAGAGCAAGGCAAAGCAAAGCAGAGCAAAGCAGCACAAAGAAATGCATAGCAGAGCCAGGAACACAAAGCAAAGCAAAACAAAGGAAGGCATGGTCGGGGGGGGGGGGGGGAGGGGGGGGGGGGACGGGAGGAGGGGGGGGGGGGGGAGCGAAGAAAGAAAAAAAAAAAAACGAGGGCCAGGGAATGCAAAGCACAGCAATGCAAAACAAAGCAAAGCAGCACAAGACAAAGCAAAGCACTGTCAGGAATTCAAGGCAAAGTGAAGCAAAGTAAAAGAAAGCAGGGCCAGAAAAGGAAAGAAAAGCAGGGGTAAGAAAAGCAAAGCAAAGCATGGCCAGGAAAGGCAAATGACAGTAAGGCAAAGCAGAGCAGAGCAAAGTAGCACAAGGAAAAGCAAAGCAGGGCCAGGAAAGGCAAAGCAAAGGACTTTGAGGCGAGGCGAAGCACAGCAGGGGTAGGAGAAGCAAAGCAAAGCAGAGAAGAAAAAGCAAAGCTGCGCCAGGAATACGAAGCAAAGCTAAGCAAAGGAAAGCGTGGCCGGAAGAAGCAAAACGTAGCAGGGCCAGGGAAGGCAAAGCAGAGCAAGGCAAAGCAAAGCAAACCCTGCGAGGAAAAAGAAAGCCTTATCGGGCAAAGAAAAGTCAAGCAGGGCCAGGAAAAGCAAAACGAATCGGGGTCAGTAAAAACAGGGCCGGGAAAAACAAAGCGGTGCCACGAATGCAAAGCAAAGCAAAGCAGGGCCAGGAAAAGCAAAGCAAAGAAAAACAGTGCTGTGAATACGAAACGTGTAGTTCCTTAGTGTCGTTCGAAATCGCACCCCCCACCCGCCCCAGACGAATAGGGAGGGGCCCGTTGCCGGGTTACGGGGAGGCGGGCGTTCAAGAAGGCGAGGGTGTGGCAGCGGCCCCCGGTTGCTTCCGGCCGCCGGCCGCTCTGACATAAGAGGCTCCCGCTCGGTCACGAGCAGCTCGCCACCTGTGCGACTCGGTGTGGCTGGCTGCCCGGCCGGTTTGCTTTAGCTTTTTATCGTTACATAAACGATCCATAGATATATAATATTATATATACTACTTAAGAGTTATTACAAAAGAAAGTACTAAATTAGAGTAAATATATATATAACGAAAACATAATAAAAACAGTAGTAGTAATAATAATAATAATCGTTGTCTGTTTCCCCCTTTACTTTTAGGAATCACGTAGTTACTTAGCGTCGTTCGCAACCCCCACCCTCCCCAGACGAATAGCAACGGGGCCCACCTGGCGGCTCGCCGGACAGCGGGGGCCACAGAATAGACCCGGCCCGGTGGCCAGATCCCTGTCCCCTCGTCCGCCAGTTCCGAGGGGACAGTCGCCAAGGTGGGGGGAGGTCAAGGTGTGCGTCTGAGGGTTTACGTGTTTCTAAATACACCGATCGACTCGTCGGCAAAATCGGTGGGACGGTCTGCAAAAGAAGCCTAGAGCAGCAAAGCAGAGCAGAGCAGAGCAATGCGGAGGAAAGCAGAGCAAGGCAAAGCAAAGCCCCGCTAGGGAAAAGAAAGTGGCATAAGGAAAAGCAAAGCACGGCCAGAAAAAAACAAAGGAAAAAGGGTAAAAAAAAAACAACCGAACAAACAAAACAACCAAAGCAAAGTAGGGCCAGAAAAAGCAAAGCAAAGCATGGCCAGGAAAGGCAAAGCAGAGCAAGGCAAAGCAAAGCAGAGCAAAACAGCACAAAGAAATGCATAGCAGAGCCAGGAACACAAAGCAAAGCAAAACAAAGGAAAGCATGGCGGGGGGGGGGGCGGTGGGGGGGGGGTTGGGGGGGGGGGGAGGGGGAAGAAAAACAAAAATGAGGGCCAGGGAATGCAAAGCACAGCAATGCAAAACAAAGCAAAGCAGCACAAGACAAAGCAAAGCACTGTCTGGAATTCAAGGCAAAGTGAAGCAAAGTAAAAGAAAGCAGGGCCAGAAAAGGAAAGAAAAGCAGGGGTAAGAAAAGCAAAGCAAAGCATGGCCAGGAAAGGCAAATGAGAGTAAGGCAAAGCAAAGCAGAGCAAAGTAGCACAAGCAAAAACAAAGCAGGGCCAGGAAAGGTAGAGCAAAGGAAAGAAAGAAATTGAGGCAAGGCGAAGCACAGCGGGGGTAGGAAAACAAAGCAACGTAGAGAAGGAAAAGAGAAGCAGTGCCAGGAATACAAAGCAAAGCTAAACAAAGGAAAGCGTGGCCTGAAAAAGCAAAAGAAAGCATGCGCAGGGAAGGCAAAGCAGAGAAAGGGAAAGCAAGGCAGCACGAGGAAAACTAAAACAGTGTCAAAGAGGGAAGGCAAAGTAAAGCAAAACCAAACAAAGCACGGCCAGAAAAGCAGAGCAAGGCAAAGGAAAGCGAAGCAAAGTAGCACGAGGAAAAGCAAAGCATTGCCAGGAAAGACAAAGCAAACGAACCAAAGCAAAGCAATCTGAGGCAAAGCAAAGCAAAGCAGGGGCAGGAACAGCAGAGGAAAGGAGAGAAGGAAAAGCAAAAGTGTGCCCGGAAGAGCAGAGCAAAGCAAAGCAGAGCAAGGAAAAAGAAAGAGAAGCGAAGCAAATGTAAGGAGCTGGCGGCCAGCCCTCCTGCCGGTTCCCAGTGTCTGCGGGGCAAAGACCGCAGGGCCCTCATGCCGGGTAGAGCTGGCGGCCAGACTCGGACGGTGGCTGTACCCTGCTCGCCCGCTCCCCGGCCTCCCTGAACCCCCATAGTCCGCCGTGACAGCGGGCAAGAACCATGTCTTGCTTTACCTGATTTTTTTTTTTTTTTTTTCCCCCCCCTGCATTTATTTATTTATTTATTTATTCTTGCCTTCCATCCAATGTAGTTGTGGGAATCATGTATTTACTGATCGTCGTTCAAAACCTCACCCAACACCGTCCCCAGACGGGGAGCAGTGGGGACCGCCTAGCGGCGGGCCACACGGCTGGGGCCACAGAACTGACCATGTCGGGTGGCCGGGCCTGCTGCCCCCACCCTCGAGTTGCGAGGGGACAGTGTCCGGGCTGCGGGGAGGCCCAGCTGTGTGTCTGAGGGTTTATGCGTTCCTAAATATACCGATCGCCTCATCGGCAAAATCGTCGGGACGGTCTGCAAAGGAAGCCTAGCGCAGCACAGGAGAGCAGAGCGATGAAGAGGAAAGCCGAGCAAGGCAAAGCAAAGCAGTGCAAACTTGTACAAGGAAAGTCCCAGCAGTGCCAGGAAAGGTAGAGCAAAGTAAAGAAAGCAGTTTGAGGCGAGACAAAGCACAACAGGGGTAGGAAAAGCAAAGCAGAGCAGAGAAGGTAAAGCAAAGTCGTGGCAGGAATACGAAGCAAAGCAAAACAAAGGAAAGCATGGCCTGAAAAAGCATGGCCAGGAAAGGCAACGCAGAGCAAGGCAAAGCAAAGCAGTGCAAACTCGTACAAGGAAAGTCCCAGCAGTGCCAGGAAACGTAGAGCAAAGTAAAGAAAGCAGTTTGAGGCGAGACAAAGCACAACAGGGGTAGGAAAAGCAAAGCAGAGCAGAGAAGGTAAAGCAAAGTCGTGGCAGGAATACGAAGCAAAGCAAAACAAAGGAAAGCATGGCCTGAAAAAGCATGGCCAGGAAAAGCAAAGCGTGGCCAGGAAAACCAAAGCAAAAAGGTCCAAAAATAAAACAAAGCAATGCAATGAAAATGTATCTATACTAAAATAAAACAAACAAACAAACAAACAAACAAAACAAAAAAACGCAAAAAAAAGACCAAGCAAAGCAGGGCCAGGAAAAGCAAAGAAAAGCGTGTCCAGGAAAGGCAAAGCGGTGCAAGGCAGAGCAAAGCAAAGGAAAGTAGCACAAGGAAAAGCAAAGCAGGGCCAGGAAATGTAGAGCAAAAGAAAGAAAGCAGTTTGAGGAGGCAAGGCAAAGCACAGCAGGGGTAGGAAAAACAGAGCAGAGCAGAGAAAGTAAAACCAAGAGGTGCCTGGAATAAAAAGCAAAGCAAAACAAAGGAAAGCGTGGCCTGAAAAAGCACGGACAGGAAAGGCAAAGCAGAGCAAGGCAAAGCAAAGCAGTGCAAACTCGTACAAGGAAAGTCCCAGCAGGGCCAGGAAAGGTAGAGCAAAGTAACGAAAGCAGTTTGAGGCGAGGCAAAGCACAGCAGGGGTAGGAAAAGCAAAGCAGAGCAGAGAAGGTAAGACCAAGAGGCGCCAGGAATACGAAGCAAAGGAAAACAAAGGAAAGCATGGCCTGAAAAAGCATGGCCAGGAAAGGCAACGCAGAGCAAGGCAAAGCAAAGCAGTGCAAACTCGTACAAGGAAAGTCCCAGCAGTGCCAGGAAAGGTAGAGCAAAGTAAAGAAAGCAGTTTGAGGCGAGGCAAAGCACAGCAGGGGTAGGAAAAGCAAAGCAGAGAAGAGAAGGTAAAACCAAGAGGTGCCAGGAATACGAAGCAAAGGAAAACAAAGGAAAGCGTGGCCTGAAAAAGCATGGCCAGGAAAGGCAAAGCAGAGCAAGGCAAAGCAAAGCAGTGCAAACTCGTACAAGGAAAGTCCCAGCAGTGCCAGGAAAGGTAGAGCAAACTAACGAAAGCAGTTTGAGGCAAGGCAAAGCACAGCAGGGGTAGGAAAAGCAAAGCAGAGCAGAGAAGGTAAAGCAAAGCCGTGGCAGGAATACAAAGCGAAGCAAAACAAAGGAAAGCGTGGCCTGAAAAAGCAAAAGAAAACATGGCCCGTGGAGGCAAACTAGAGCAAGGCAAAGCAAAGCAAAGCAAAGCGAAGTAGCACGAGGAAAAGCATAACATTGCCAGGAAAGACAAAGCAAACAAAGCAAAGCAAAGCAATCTGAGGCAAAGCAAAGCAAAGCAGGGGCAGGAACAGCGGAGGAAAGTAGAGAAGGAAAAGCAAAAGTGTGCCCGGAAGAGCAGAGCAGAGCAAAGCAAAGCAGAGCAAGGAAAAACAAAGAGAAGCGAAGCACATGTAAGGAGCTGGCGGCCAGCCCTCCTGCCGGTTCCCAGTGTCTGCGGGGCAAAGACCGCAGGGCCCTCATGCCGGGTAGAGCTGGCGGCCAGACTCGGACGGTGGCTGTACCCTGCTCGCCCGCTCCCCGGCCTCCCTGACACCTCTTAGTCCGCCGTGACAGCGGGCAAGAACCATGTCTTGCTTTACCTGGTTTTATCTTTATTTATTTATTTATTTATTTATTTATTTATTGTTGCCTTCCATCCAATGTAGTTGTGGGAATCATGTAGTTACTTACCGTCGTTGAAAACCTCACCCAACGCCGTCCCCAGACGAATAGCAGTGGGGCCCGCCTAGCGGCAGGCCACACGGCTGGGGCCACAGAACTGACCATGTCGGGTGGCCGGGCCTGCTGCCCCCACCCTCGAGTTGCGAGGGGACAGTGTCCGGGCTGCGGGGAGGCCCAGCTGTGTGTCTGAGGGTTTATGCGTTCCGAAATATACCGATAGCCTCATCGGCAAAATCGTCGGGACGGTCTGCAAAGGAAGCCTAGCGCAGCACAGGAGAGCAGAGAAATGAAGAGGAAAGCCGAGCAAGGCAAAGCAAAGCAGTGCAAACTCGTACAAGGAAAGTCCCAGCAGGGCCAGGAAACGTAGAGCAGAGTAAAGAGAGCAGTTTGAGGCGAGGCAAAGCAAAGCAGGGGTAGGAAAAGCAAAGCAGAGCAGAGAAGGTAAAGCAAAGCCGTGGCAGGAAAACAAAGCGAAGCAAGACAAGGGAAAGCATGGCCTGAAAAAGCATGGTCAGGAAAGGCAACGCAGAGCAAGGCAAAGCGAAGCAGTGCAAGCTTGTACAAGGAAAGTCCCAGCAGTGCCAGGAAACGTAGAGCAAAGTAAAGAAAGCAGTTGGAGGCGAGGCAAAGCACAGCAGGGGTAGGAAAAGCAAAGCAGAGCAGAGAAAGTAAAACCAAGAGGTGCCAGGAATACAAAGCAGAGCAAGACAAAGGAAAGCGTGGCCTGAAAAAGCGTGGCCAGGAAAGGCAAAGCAGAGCAAGGCAAAGCGAAGCAGTGCAAACTCGTACAAGGAAAGTCCCAGCATTGCCAGGAAACGTAGAGCGAAGTAAGGAAAGCAGTTTGAGGCAAGGCAAAGCACTGCAGGCGTAGGAAAAGCAGAGCAGAGCAGAGAAAGTAAAACCAAGAGGTGCCAGGAATAAAAGCAGAGCAAGACAAAGGAAAGCGTGGCCTGAAAAAGCATGGCCAGGAAAAGCAAAGCGCAGCAAGGAAAACCAAAGCCAAAAGGTCCAAAAATAAAACAAAGCAATGCAATGAATATGTATCTAAAGTAAAAAAAAAAAAAAAAAAAAAAAAAAAAGGCAAAAAAGACAACAAGCAAAGCAGGGCCAGGAAAAGCAAAGTAAAGCGTGTCCAGGAAAGGCAAAGCGGTGCAAGGCAGAGCAAAGGAAAGGAAAGTAGCACAAGGAAAAGCAAAGCAGTGCCAGGAAATGTAGAGCAAAAGAAAGAAAGCAGTTTGAGGAGGCAAGGCAAAGCACAGCAGGGTTAGGAAAAGAAAGCAACGTAGAGAAGGAAAAGCAAAGCAGTGCCAGGAATACAAAGCAAAGCAAAACAAAGGAAAGCATGGCCTGAAAAAGCATGGCCAGGAAAAGCAAAGCGTGGCCAGGAAAACCAAAGCAAAAAGGTCCAAAAATAAAACAAAGCAATGCAATGAAAATGTATCTATACTAAAATAAAACAAACAAACAAACAAACAAACAAAACAAAAAAACGCAAAAAAAAGACCAAGCAAAGCAGGGCCAGGAAAAGCAAAGAAAAGCGTGTCCAGGAAAGGCAAAGCGGTGCAAGGCAGAGCAAAGCAAAGGAAAGTAGCACAAGGAAAAGCAAAGCAGGGCCAGGAAATGTAGAGCAAAAGAAAGAAAGCAGTTTGAGGAGGCAAGGCAAAGCACAGCAGGGGTAGGAAAAACAGAGCAGAGCAGAGAAAGTAAAACCAAGAGGTGCCTGGAATAAAAAGCAAAGCAAAACAAAGGAAAGCGTGGCCTGAAAAAGCACGGACAGGAAAGGCAAAGCAGAGCAAGGCAAAGCAAAGCAGTGCAAACTCGTACAAGGAAAGTCCCAGCAGGGCCAGGAAAGGTAGAGCAAAGTAACGAAAGCAGTTTGAGGCGAGGCAAAGCACAGCAGGGGTAGGAAAAGCAAAGCAGAGCAGAGAAGGTAAGACCAAGAGGCGCCAGGAATACGAAGCAAAGGAAAACAAAGGAAAGCATGGCCTGAAAAAGCATGGCCAGGAAAGGCAACGCAGAGCAAGGCAAAGCAAAGCAGTGCAAACTCGTACAAGGAAAGTCCCAGCAGTGCCAGGAAAGGTAGAGCAAAGTAAAGAAAGCAGTTTGAGGCGAGGCAAAGCACAGCAGGGGTAGGAAAAGCAAAGCAGAGAAGAGAAGGTAAAACCAAGAGGTGCCAGGAATACGAAGCAAAGGAAAACAAAGGAAAGCGTGGCCTGAAAAAGCATGGCCAGGAAAGGCAAAGCAGAGCAAGGCAAAGCAAAGCAGTGCAAACTCGTACAAGGAAAGTCCCAGCAGTGCCAGGAAAGGTAGAGCAAACTAACGAAAGCAGTTTGAGGCAAGGCAAAGCACAGCAGGGGTAGGAAAAGCAAAGCAGAGCAGAGAAGGTAAAGCAAAGCCGTGGCAGGAATACAAAGCGAAGCAAAACAAAGGAAAGCGTGGCCTGAAAAAGCAAAAGAAAACATGGCCCGTGGAGGCAAACTAGAGCAAGGCAAAGCAAAGCAAAGCAAAGCGAAGTAGCACGAGGAAAAGCATAACATTGCCAGGAAAGACAAAGCAAACAAAGCAAAGCAAAGCAATCTGAGGCAAAGCAAAGCAAAGCAGGGGCAGGAACAGCGGAGGAAAGTAGAGAAGGAAAAGCAAAAGTGTGCCCGGAAGAGCAGAGCAGAGCAAAGCAAAGCAGAGCAAGGAAAAACAAAGAGAAGCGAAGCACATGTAAGGAGCTGGCGGCCAGCCCTCCTGCCGGTTCCCAGTGTCTGCGGGGCAAAGACCGCAGGGCCCTCATGCCGGGTAGAGCTGGCGGCCAGACTCGGACGGTGGCTGTACCCTGCTCGCCCGCTCCCCGGCCTCCCTGACACCTCTTAGTCCGCCGTGACAGCGGGCAAGAACCATGTCTTGCTTTACCTGGTTTTATCTTTATTTATTTATTTATTTATTTATTTATTTATTGTTGCCTTCCATCCAATGTAGTTGTGGGAATCATGTAGTTACTTACCGTCGTTGAAAACCTCACCCAACGCCGTCCCCAGACGAATAGCAGTGGGGCCCGCCTAGCGGCAGGCCACACGGCTGGGGCCACAGAACTGACCATGTCGGGTGGCCGGGCCTGCTGCCCCCACCCTCGAGTTGCGAGGGGACAGTGTCCGGGCTGCGGGGAGGCCCAGCTGTGTGTCTGAGGGTTTATGCGTTCCGAAATATACCGATAGCCTCATCGGCAAAATCGTCGGGACGGTCTGCAAAGGAAGCCTAGCGCAGCACAGGAGAGCAGAGAAATGAAGAGGAAAGCCGAGCAAGGCAAAGCAAAGCAGTGCAAACTCGTACAAGGAAAGTCCCAGCAGGGCCAGGAAACGTAGAGCAGAGTAAAGAGAGCAGTTTGAGGCGAGGCAAAGCAAAGCAGGGGTAGGAAAAGCAAAGCAGAGCAGAGAAGGTAAAGCAAAGCCGTGGCAGGAAAACAAAGCGAAGCAAGACAAGGGAAAGCATGGCCTGAAAAAGCATGGTCAGGAAAGGCAACGCAGAGCAAGGCAAAGCGAAGCAGTGCAAGCTTGTACAAGGAAAGTCCCAGCAGTGCCAGGAAACGTAGAGCAAAGTAAAGAAAGCAGTTGGAGGCGAGGCAAAGCACAGCAGGTGTAGGAAAAGCAAAGCAGAGCAGAGAAAGTAAAACCAAGAGGTGCCAGGAATACAAAGCAGAGCAAGACAAAGGAAAGCGTGGCCTGAAAAAGCGTGGCCAGGAAAGGCAAAGCAGAGCAAGGCAAAGCGAAGCAGTGCAAACTCGTACAAGGAAAGTCCCAGCATTGCCAGGAAACGTAGAGCGAAGTAAGGAAAGCAGTTTGAGGCAAGGCAAAGCACTGCAGGCGTAGGAAAAGCAGAGCAGAGCAGAGAAATTAAAACCAAGAGGTGCCAGGAATAAAAGCAGAGCAAGACAAAGGAAAGCGTGGCCTGAAAAAGCATGGCCAGGAAAAGCAAAGCGCAGCAAGGAAAACCAAAGCCAAAAGGTCCAAAAATAAAACAAAGCAATGCAATGAATATGTATCTAAAGTAAAAAAAAAAAAAAAAAAAAAAAAAAAAAGGCAAAAAAGACAACAAGCAAAGCAGGGCCAGGAAAAGCAAAGTAAAGCGTGTCCAGGAAAGGCAAAGCGGTGCAAGGCAGAGCAAAGGAAAGGAAAGTAGCACAAGGAAAAGCAAAGCAGTGCCAGGAAATGTAGAGCAAAAGAAAGAAAGCAGTTTGAGGAGGCAAGGCAAAGCACAGCAGGGTTAGGAAAAGAAAGCAACGTAGAGAAGGAAAAGCAAAGCAGTGCCAGGAATACAAAGCAAAGCAAAACAAAGGAAAGCATGGCCTGAAAAAGCATGGCCAGGAAAGGCAACGCAGAGCAAGGCAAAGCAAAGCAGTGCGAACTCGTACAAGGAAAGTCCCAGCAGTGCCAGGAAACGTAGAGCAAAGTAAAGAAAGCAGTTTGAGGCGAGGCAAAGCACAGCAGAGGTAGGAAAAGCAAAGCAGAGCAGAGAAGGTAAAGCAAAGCCGTGGCAGGAATACAAAGCGAAGCAAAACAAAGGAAAGCATGGCCTGAAAAAGCATGGCCAGGAAAGGCAACGCAGAGCAAGGCAAAGCAAAGCGGTGCAAACTCGTACAAGGAAAGTCCCAGCAGTGCCAGGAAACGTAGAGCAAAGTAAAGAAAGCAGTTTGAGGCGAGGCAAAGCAGAGCAGGGGTAGGAAAAGCAAAGCAGAGCAGAGAAAGTAAAACCAAGAGGTGCCAGGAATACGAAGCGAAGCAAGACAAAGGAAAGCATGGCCTGAAAAAGCAGGGCCAGGAAAAGCAAAGCGCGGCGAGGAAAACCAAAGCAAAAAGGTCCAAAAATAAAACAAAGCAATGCAATGAATATGTATCTAATATTAAAAAAAAAAAAAAATAAAAAAAAAGGCAAAAAAGACAACAAGCAAAGCAGGGCCAGGAAAAGCAAAGTAAAGCGTGTCCAGGAAAGGCAAAGCAGTGCAAGGCAGAGCAAAGCAAAGTGAAGTAGCACAAGGAAAAGCAAAGCAGTGCCAGGAAAGACAGAGCAAACAAAGCAAAGCAAAGCAATCTGAGGCAAAGCAAAGCAAAGCAGGGGCAAGAAAAGCAGAGGAAAGTAGAGAAGGAAAAGCAAAAGTGTGCCCGGAAGAGCAGAGCAAAGCAAAGCAGAGCAAGGAAAAAGAAAGAGAAGCGAAGCAAATGTAAGGAGCTGGCGGCCAGCCCTCCTGCCGGTTCCCAGTGTCTGCGGGGCAAAGACCACAGGGCCCTCATGCCGGGTAGAGCTGGCGGCCAGACTCGGACGGTGGCTGTACCCTGCTCGCCCGCTCCCCGGCCTCCCTGACACCTCATAGTCCGCCGTGACAGTGGGCAAGAACCATGTCTTGCTTTACCTGGTTTTATCTTTATTTATTTATTTATTTATTGATTGCTGCCTTCCATCCACTGTAGTTGTGGGAATCATGTAGTTACTGATCGTCGTTCAAAACCTCACCCAACACCGTCCCCAGACGGGCAGCAGTGGGGCCCGCCTAGCGGCAGGCCACACGGCTGGGGCCACAGAACTGACCATGTCGGGTGGCCGGGCCTGCTGCCCCCACCCTCGAGTTGCGAGGGGACAGTGTCCGGGCTGCGGGGAGGCCCAGCTGTGTGTCTGAGGGTTTATGCGTTCCGAAATATACCGATCGCCTCATCGGCAAAATCGTCGGGACGGTCTGCAAAGGAAGCCTAGCGCAGCACAGGAGAGCAGAGAGATGAAGAGGAAAGCCGAGCAAGGCAAAGCAAAGCAGTGCAAACTTGTACAAGGAAAGTCCCAGCAGTGCCAGGAACCGTAGAGCAAAGTAAAGAAAGCAGTTGGAGGCGAGGCAAAGCACAGCAGGGGTAGGAAAAGCAAAGCAGAGCAGAGAAAGTAAAACCAAGAGGTGCCAGGTATACGAAGCGAAGCAAGACAAAGGAAAGCGTGGCCTGAAAAAGCATGGCCAGGAAAGGCAAAGCAGAGCAAGGCAAAGCAAAGCAGTGCAAACTCGTACAAGGAAAGTCCCAGCAGTGCCAGGAAACGTAGAGCAAATTTACGAAAGCAGTTTGAGGCAAGGCAAAGCACAGCAGGGGTAGGAAAAGCAAAGCAGAGCAGAGAAAGTAAAACCAAGAGGTGCCAGGAATACGAAGCGAAGCAAGACAAAGGAAAGCGTGGCCTGAAAAAGCATGGCCAGGAAAGGCAACGCAGAGCAAGGCAAAGCAAAGCAGTGCAAACTCGTACAAGGAAAGTCCCAGCAGTGCCAGGAAACGTAGAGCAAAGTAAAGAAAGCAGTTTGAGGCGAGACAAAGCACAACAGGGGTAGGAAAAGCAAAGCAGAGCAGAGAAGGTAAAGCAAAGTCGTGGCAGGAATACGAAGCAAAGCAAAACAAAGGAAAGCATGGCCTGAAAAAGCATGGCCAGGAAAAGCAAAGTGTGGCCAGGAAAACCAAAGCAAAAAGGTCCAAAAATAAAACAAAGCAATGCAATGAAAATGTATCTATACTAAAATAAAACAAACAAAGAAACAAACAAAACAAAAAAACTCAAAAAAAAGACCAAACAAAGCAGGGCCAGGAAAAGCAAAGAAAAGCGTGTCCAGGAAAGGCAAAGCGGTGCAAGGCAGAGCAGAGCAAAGGAAAGTAGCACAAGGAAAAGCAAAGCAGGGCCAGGAAATGTAGAGCAAAAGAAAGAAAGCAGTTTGAGGAGGCAAGGCAAAGCACAGCAGGGGTAGGAAAAACAGAGCAGAGCAGAGAAAGTAAAACCAAGAGGTGCCTGGAATAAAAAGCAAAGCAAAACAAAGGAAAGCGTGGCCTGAAAAAGCACGGACAGGAAAGGCAAAGCAGAGCAAGGCAAAGCAAAGCAGTGCAAACTCGTACAAGGAAAGTCCCAGCAGGGCCAGGAAAGGTAGAGCAAAGTAACGAAAGCAGTTGGAGGCAAGGCAAAGCAGAGCAGAGAAAGTAAAACCTAGAGGTGCCAGGAATACAAAGCAAAGCGAAGCAAGACAAAGGAAAGCGTGGCCTGAAAAAGCAAAAGAAAACACGGCCAGTGGAGGCAAAGCAGAGCAAGGCAAAGCAAAGCAGTGCAAACTCGTACAAGGAAAGTCCCAGCAGTGCCAGGAAAGGTAGAGCAAAGTAAAGAAAGCAGTTTGAGGCGAGGCAAAGCACAGCAGGGGTAGGAAAAGCAAAGCAGAGTAGAGAAGGTAAAACCAAGAGGCGCCAGGAATACGAAGCAAAGGAAAACAAAGGAAAGCGTGGCCTGAAAAAGCAAAAGAAAGCATGCGCAGGGAAGGCAAAGCAGAGAAAGGGAAAGCAAGGCAGCACGAGGAAAACTAAAACAGTGTCAAAGAGGGAAGGCAAAGTAAAGCAAAACCAAACAAAGCACGGCCAGAAAAGCAGAGCAAGGCAAAGGAAAGCGAAGCAAAGTAGCACGAGGAAAAGCAAAGCATTGCCAGGAAAGACAAAGCAAACGAACCAAAGCAAAGCAATCTGAGGCAAAGCAAAGCAAAGCAGGGGCAGGAACAGCAGAGGAAAGGAGAGAAGGAAAAGCAAAAGTGTGCCCGGAAGAGCAGAGCAAAGCAAAGCAGAGCAAGGAAAAAGAAAGAGAAGCGAAGCAAATGTAAGGAGCTGGCGGCCAGCCCTCCTGCCGGTTCCCAGTGTCTGCGGGGCAAAGACCGCAGGGCCCTCATGCCGGGTAGAGCTGGCGGCCAGACTCGGACGGTGGCTGTACCCTGCTCGCCCGCTCCCCGGCCTCCCTGAACCCTCATAGTCCGCCGTGACAGCGGGCAAGAACCATGTCTTGCTTTACCTGATTTTTTTTTTTTTTTTTTTTCCCCCCTGCATTTATTTATTTATTTATTTATTTATTTATTTATTTATTCTTGCCTTCCATCCAATGTAGTTGTGGGAATCATGTAGTTACTGATCGTCGTTCAAAACCTCACCCAACACCGTCCCTAGACGGGGAGCCGTGGGGACCGCCTAGCGGCGGGCCACACGGCTGGGGCCACAGAACTGACCATGTCGGGTGGCCGGGCCTGCTGCCCCCACCCTCGAGTTGCGAGGGGACAGTGTCCGGGCTGCGGGGAGGCCCAGCTGTGTGTCTGAGGGTTTATGCGTTCCTAAATATACCGATAGCCTCATTGGCAAAATCGTCGGGACAGTCTGCAAAGGAAGCCTAGCGCAGCACAGGAGAGCAGAGCAATGAAGAGGAAAGCCGAGCAAGGCAAAGCAAAGCAGTGCAAACTTGTACAAGGAAAGTCCCAGCAGTGCCAGGAAAGGTAGAGCAAAGTAAAGAAAGCAGTTTGAGGCGAGGCAAAGCACAGCAGGGGTAGGAAAAGCAAAGCAGAGCAGAGAAGGTAAGACCAAGAGGCGCCAGGAATACGAAGCAAAGGAAAACAAAGGAAAGCATGGCCTGAAAAAGCATGGCCAGGAAAGGCAACGCAGAGCAAGGCAAAGCAAAGCAGTGCAAACTCGTACAAGGAAAGTCCCAGCAGTGCCAGGAAAGGTAGAGCAAAGTAAAGAAAGCAGTTTGAGGCGAGGCAAAGCACAGCAGGGGTAGGAAAAGCAAAGCAGAGAAGAGAAGGTAAAACCAAGAGGTGCCAGGAATACGAAGCAAAGGAAAACAAAGGAAAGCGTGGCCTGAAAAAGCATGGCCAGGAAAGGCAAAGCAGAGCAAGGCAAAGCAAAGCAGTGCAAACTCGTACAAGGAAAGTCCCAGCAGTGCCAGGAAAGGTAGAGCAAACTAACGAAAGCAGTTTGAGGCAAGGCAAAGCACAGCAGGGGTAGGAAAAGCAAAGCAGAGCAGAGAAGGTAAAGCAAAGTCGTGGCAGGAATACGAAGCAAAGCAAAACAAAGGAAAGCGTGGCCTGAAAAAGCAAAAGAAAACATGGCCCGTGGAGGCAAACTAGAGCAAGGCAAAGCAAAGCAAAGCAAAGCGAAGTAGCACGAGGAAAAGCATAACATTGCCAGGAAAGACAAAGCAAACAAAGCAAAGCAAAGCAATCTGAGGCAAAGCAAAGCAAAGCAGGGGCAGGAACAGCGGAGGAAAGTAGAGAAGGAAAAGCAAAAGTGTGCCCGGAAGAGCAGAGCAGAGCAAAGCAAAGCAGAGCAAGGAAAAACAAAGAGAAGCGAAGCACATGTAAGGAGCTGGCGGCCAGCCCTCCTGCCGGTTCCCAGTGTCTGCGGGGCAAAGACCGCAGGGCCCTCATGCCGGGTAGAGCTGGCGGCCAGACTCGGACGGTGGCTGTACCCTGCTCGCCCGCTCCCCGGCCTCCCTGACACCTCTTAGTCCGCCGTGACAGCGGGCAAGAACCATGTCTTGCTTTACCTGGTTTTATCTTTATTTATTTATTTATTTATTTATTTATTTATTGTTGCCTTCCATCCAATGTAGTTGTGGGAATCATGTAGTTACTTACCGTCGTTGAAAACCTCACCCAACGCCGTCCCCAGACGAATAGCAGTGGGGCCCGCCTAGCGGCAGGCCACACGGCTGGGGCCACAGAACTGACCATGTCGGGTGGCCGGGCCTGCTGCCCCCACCCTCGAGTTGCGAGGGGACAGTGTCCGGGCTGCGGGGAGGCCCAGCTGTGTGTCTGAGGGTTTATGCGTTCCGAAATATACCGATAGCCTCATCGGCAAAATCGTCGGGACGGTCTGCAAAGGAAGCCTAGCGCAGCACAGGAGAGCAGAGAAATGAAGAGGAAAGCCGAGCAACGCAAAGCAAAGCAGTGCAAACTCGTACAAGGAAAGTCCCAGCAGGGCCAGGAAACGTAGAGCAGAGTAAAGAGAGCAGTTTGAGGCGAGGCAAAGCACAGCAGGGGTAGGAAAAGCAAAGCACAGCAGAGAAGGTAAAGCAAAGCCGTGGCAGGAAAACAAAGCGAAGCAAGACAAGGGAAAGCATGGCCTGAAAAAGCATGGTCAGGAAAGGCAACGCAGAGCAAGGCAAAGCGAAGCAGTGCAAGCTTGTACAAGGAAAGTCCCAGCAGTGCCAGGAAACGTAGAGCAAAGTAACGAAAGCAGTTTGAGGCGAGGCAAAGCACAGCAGGGGTAGGAAAAGCAAAGCAGAGCAGAGAAAGTAAAACCAAGAGGTGCCAGGAATAAAAGCAGAGCAAGACAAAGGAAAGCGTGGCCTGAAAAAGCATGGCCAGGAAAAGCAAAGCGCGGCGAGGAAAACCAAAGCAAAAAGGTCCAAAAATAAAACAAAGCAATGCAATGAATATGTATCTAAAGTAAAAAAAAAAAATAAAAATAAAAAAAAAGGCAAAAAAGACAACAAGCAAAGCAGGGCCAGGAAAAGCAAAGTAAAGCGTGTCCAGGAAAGGCAAAGCAGTGCAAGGCAGAGCAAAGCAAAGTGAAGTAGCACAAGGAAAAGCAAAGCAGTGCCAGGAAAGACAGAGCAAACAAAGCAAAGCAAAGCAATCTGAGGCAAAGCAAAGCAAAGCAGGGGCAGGAACAGCAGAGGAAAGGAGAGAAGGAAAAGCAAAAGTGTGCCCGGAAGAGCAGAGCAAAGCAAAGCAGAGCAAGGAAAAAGAAAGAGAAGCGAAGCAAATGTAAGGAGCTGGCGGCCAGCCCTCCTGCCGGTTCCCAG
Organism: Anser anser; assembly: GCF_964211835.1. Classification (NCBI taxonomy): domain Eukaryota; kingdom Metazoa; phylum Chordata; class Aves; order Anseriformes; family Anatidae; genus Anser; species Anser anser. The sequence continues at coordinate 57,373 of NW_028153604.1, read as the reverse complement.
TGTCTGCGGGGCAAAGACCGCAGGGCCCTCATGCCGGGTAGAGCTGGCGGCCAGACTCGGACGGTGGCTGTACCCTGCTCGCCCGCTCCCCGGGCTCCCTGACACCTCTTAGTCCGCCGTGACAGTGGGCAAGAACCATGTCTTGCTTTACCTGGTTTTATCTTTATTTATTTATTTATTTATTGATTGTTGCCTTCCATCCAATGTAGTTGTGGGAATCATGTAGTTACTGATCGTCGTTCAAAACCTCACCCAACGCCGTCCCCAGACGGGGAGCAGTGGGGACCGCCTAGCGGCAGGCCACACGGCTGGGGCCACAGAACTGACCATGTCGGGTGGCCGGGCCTGCTGCCCCCACCCTCGAGTTGCGAGGGGACAGTGTCCGGGCTGCGGGGAGGCCCAGCTGTGTGTCTGAGGGTTTATGCGTTCCGAAATATACCGATCGCCTCATCGGCAAAATCGTCGGGACGGTCTGCAAAGGAAGCCTAGCGCAGCACAGGAGAGCAGAGAAATGAAGAGGAAAGCCGAGCAAGGCAAAGCAAAGCCCTGCTAGGGAAAAGAATGCGGCATAATGAAAAGAAATGACAAGCAGGGCCAGGCAAAGCAAAGCGCGGCCAGGAAAACCAAAGCCAAAAGGTCCAAAAATAAAACAAAGCAATAAAATGAATATGTATCTATATTAACAAAAAAAAAAAAAAAAAAGAAGAAGAAGAAAAAAAGAAACAACAACAACAACAAAAAAAAAGCAAAGCAATCTGAGGCAAAGCAATCTGAGGCAAAGGAAAGCAAAGCAGGGGCGAGAACAGCAGAGGAACGCAGAGAAGGAAAAGCAAAACTGTGCCCGGAAGAGCAGAGCAAAGCAAAGCAAAGCAAGGAGAAACAAAGAGAAGCGAAGCAAATGCAAGGAGCTGGCGGCCAGCCCTCCTGCCGGTTCCCGGCGTCTGCGGGGCAAAGACCGCAGGGCCCTCATGCCGGGTACGGTCGGCAATGCAAAGGGAAGAAATGCGAGACGAAGGAAAGCCTCGGAAGGAAAAGAAAGCCTTATCAGGAAAAGCAGAGTCAAGCAGGGTCAGGAAAAGCAACGCGTAGCAGTGGCAGGAGAAGCATATCGAAGCAAAACAGTGCTGTGAAAACGAAACGTGTAGTTGCTTAGCGTGGTGCAAAGTCGCTCCCCCCCAGCCCAACCCGCCCCAGGCGAATAGGGGCCGGTAGCCGGGCTACGGGGAGGCGGGTGTTCGAGAAGGCGAGCTCGCGGCCGCGGCCCCCGGTTGCCTCGGGCCGCCCGTCGCTCTGACGTCAGAGGCAAACGCCTGGCCGAGAACGGCGTCCGGGTCTACCCGGAAGCCGAAGGACGCATGCGCGCGCATGTCCAAAGGCGTCCGTCGGTCGGTCGGTCGGTCAAGCGATTCCCGAGTGGGTCCGCCCAGGCGAAAAGCACCGAAAAGTGCCGGAAAGGTGCGAAAAGGCCCGAAAAGGTCCGAAAAGGGCCGGAACGGCCTGTACGAAAAGCGAAGGAAGGCAGACCGACCGACGGCGTTCGGTCCCGGCCGGCGGGTCTGCCGGTGTCCTCCTGCGGTTGCCGCGTGTACTGCGTCCTCCTGTGGCCGCCTAGTCTCCCCGTGTCCTCCTGCGGCCGCCGGGTCTATGCGGTCGCCGTGTTTGCATAGCCCGTGGCGACCTGTAGGGGTCGCTGCAGCGGGGCCGGCCGCGAGAACGGCGTCGGGGTCTGCCCGGCACCGGCGGACGCGCGCGCGCACGTCCAAAGGCATCCGTCTGTCGGTCGGTCGCGCGGTTCCCGAGTGGGTCCGTCCACGCGAAAAGCACCGAATAGCGCCGGAAAGGGCCGAAAAGGTCCGAAAAGGGCCGAAAAGGGCCGGAACGGCCCGTACGAAAAGCGAAGGAAGGCAGACCGACCGACGGCGTTCGGTCCCGGCCGGCGGGTCTGCCGGTGTCCTCCTGCGGTCGCCGGGTGTGCCGCGTCCTCCCGTGGCCGCCTAGTCTCCCCGTGTTCTCCTGCGGCCGCCAGGTCTACCGGGTCCCCCCGCGCCCCCTCGCGGCCGCCTGACGTACCCGTGTCCTCCCGCGGCCGCCAGGTCTACCCGGCCGCGGTCGCCATGTTTGCATAGCCCGTGGCGACCTGTAGGGGTCGCTGCAGCGGGGCCGGCCGCGAGAACGGCGTCGGGGTCTGCCCGGCACCGACGGGCGCGCGCGCGCGCGCGCGCGTCCGAAGGCATCCGTCTGTCGGTCGGTCGCGCGGTTCCCGAGTGGGTCCGTCCACGCGAAAAGCATCGAAAAGCGCCGGAAAGGTCCGAAAAGGCCCGAAAAGTTCCGAAAAGGGCCGGAACGGCCCGTGCGAAAAGCGAAGGAAGGCAG
>NW_028153604.1:20000-42500 GCF_964211835.1 Anser anser | reverse complement strand
GCAAATGGAAGCAAGCGCAGGGAAAGCGAAGCGGAGAAGAGCGAGGAAAAGCAAAGCGAGGAAAAGGAAAGCAAAGCGAAGCGAAGCGAAGCAAAGCGCGACAAAGGGAAGCAAAGCAAAGAAGGGCCAGGAGAAGCAAAGCAAAACAGGGCCAGGGAAGACAAAGCAGAGCAAGGCAAAACAAAGCAAAGCAGCACAGGGGAAAAGCAAAGCGGTAGTTTTTGTCCTTTGGGGAATCGCGTGATGTCGCTTAGCGTCCTCGAAAACCTCACCCGACACCGTTCCCAGCCGAATAGCAGCAGCGGGACCCACCTGGAGGCTCGCGCTCGCCGGAGAGCGGCGGGGGATGCGGAACAGACGGTGCCGGGTGGCCAGCCCTCCTGCCCCCACCCTCCGGTTCCGAGGGGACAGTCGCCGGGCTACGGGGAGGCCAAGGTGCGCGTCGTCCGAGGGTTTATGCGTTCGTAAATACACACCGATCGACTCGTCGGCAAAATCGGCGGGACGGTCCGCAAAGGAAGCCTAGCGCAGCAAAGCAGAGCAGAGCGTTGCAGAGGAAAGCGGAGCGAGACAAAGCAAAGCCCCGCTAGGGGAAAGAAAGCGGAACGAAGAAAAGCAAAGTCAAGGAGGGCCAGGAAAAGCGAAACGAAGCAGGGGGCGAGAAAAACCAAAGCAAAGGAGGTCCAGGAAAAGAAAAGCGGCCTCGTGAACACAAAGTAAAGCCAAACAGAGCAAAGCAGGGCCGGGAAAAGCAAAACAAAGAAGGGCGAGAAAAACCCAAGCAAAGGAGGTCCAGGAAAAGAAAAGCGGCGTCATGAATACGAAATAAAGCCAAACAAAGCAAGGCAGGGCCGGGAAAAGCAAAACAAAGAAGGGCGAGAAAAACCCAAGCAAAGGAGGTCCGCGAAAAGCAAAGAGGTGCCGCGAACGCAAAGCAAAGCAAAGCAGGTCCAGGGAAAGCTAAACAAAGAGGGACAGAGAAAAAAAAAAAAAAAAATGCAGGGCCAAGGAAAGCAAGGCGATGCGGTGAATACAAAAGAGAGCAAAACAAAACAAAGCACGGCAAGGAAAAGCAAAGCAGACCAAGGCAAAGCAAAGTAGCGCGAGGAAAAGCAAAGCAGGGCCAGGAAAGGCAAAGCAAAGGACTTTGAGGCGAGGCGAAGCACAGCAGGGGTAGGAGAAGCAAAGCAAAGCAGAGAAGAAAAAGCAAAGCTGCGCCAGGAATACGAAGCAAAGCTAAGCAAAGGAAAGCGTGGCCGGAAGAAGCAAAACGTAGCAGGGCCAGGGAAGGCAAAGCAGAGCAAGGCAAAGCAAAGCAAACCCTGCGAGGAAAAAGAAAGCCTTATCGGGCAAAGAAAAGTCAGGCAGGGCCAAGAAAAGCAAAAGGAATCGGGGTCAGTAAAAACAAAGCAAAACAGGGCCGGGAAAAACAAAGCGGTGCCACGAATGCAAAGCAAAGCAAAGCAGGGCCAGGAAAAGCAAAGCAAAGAAAAACAGTGCTGTGAATACGAAACGTGTAGTTCCTTAGTGTCGTTCGAAATCGCACCCCCCACCCGCCCCAGACGAATAGGGAGGGGCCCGTTGCCGGGTTACGGGGAGGCGGGCGTTCAAGAAGGCGAGGGTGTGGCAGCGGCCCCCGGTTGCTTCCGGCCGCCGGCCGCTCTGACATAAGAGGCTCCCGCTCGGTCACGAGCAGCTCGCCACCTGTGCGACTCGGTGTGGCTGGCTGCCCGGCCGGTTTGCTTTAGCTTTTTATCGTTATATAAACGATCGATAGATATTTAATATTACGTATACTACTTAAAAGTTATTACAAAAGAAAGTACTAAATAAGAGTAAATATATATATAACGAAAACATAATAAAAAGAGTAGTAGTAATAATAATCGTTGTCAGTTTCCCCCTTTACTTTTACGAATCGAGTAGTTACTTAGCGTCGTTCGCAACCCCCACCCTCCCCAGACGAATAGCAACGGGGCCCACCTGGCGGCTCGCCGGACAGCGGGGGCCACAGAATAGACCCGGCCCGGTGGCCAGATCCCTGTCCCCTCGTCCGCCAGTTCCGAGGGGACAGTCGCCGAGGTGGGGGGAGGTCAAGGTGTGCGTCTGAGGGTTTACGTGTTTCTAAATACACCGATCGACTCGTCGGCAAAATCGGTGGGACGGTCTGCAAAAGAAGCCTAGAGCAGCAAAGCAGAGCAGAGCAGAGCAATGCGGAGGAAAGCAGAGCAAGGCAAAGCAAAGCCCCGCTAGGGAAAAGAAAGTGGCATAAGAAAAAGCAAAGCACGGCCAGAAAAAACAAAGGAAAAAGGGTAAAAAAAAAAAAACCAAAACCCAAAAAACAAACAAACAAAAAAAAAAAAACAAAGCAAAGTAGGGCCAGAAAAAGCAAAGCAAAGCATGGCCAGGAAAGGCAAAGCAGAGCAAAGCAGCACAAAGAAATACATAGCAGAGCCAGGAACACAAAGCAAAGCAAACAAAGGAAGGCATGGCCGGGGTGGGGGGGGGAGAAAAAAAAAAAAAATGAGGGCCAGGGAATGCAGAGCAAGGCAAAGCAAAGCAGAGCAAAGCAGCACAAAGAAATGCATAGCAGAGCCAGGAACACAAAGCAAAGCAAAACAAAGGAAGGCATGGCCGGGGGGGGGGGGGGGGGGGGGGCGGGGGGAGAAGGGGGGGGGGCGAAGAAAGAAAAAAAAAAAGAGGGCCAGGGAATGCAAAGCACAGCAATGCAAAACAAAGCAAAGCAGCACAAGACAAAGCAAAGCACTGTCTGGAATTCAAGGCAAAGTGAAGCAAAGTAAAAGAAAGCAGGGCCAGAAAAGGAAAGAAAAGCAGGGGTAAGAAAAGCAAAGCAAAGCATGGCCAGGAAAGGCAAATGACAGTAAGGCAAAGCAAAGCAGAGCAAAGTAGCACAAGGAAAAGCAAAGCAGGGCCAGGAAAGGCAAAGCAAAGGACTTTGAGGCGAGGCGAAGCACAGCAGGGGTAGGAGAAGCAAAGCAAAGCAGAGAAGAAAAAGCAAAGCTGCGCCAGGAATACGAAGCAAAGCTAAGCAAAGGAAAGCGTGGCCGGAAGAAGCAAAACGTAGCAGGGCCAGGGAAGGCAAAGCAGAGCAAGGCAAAGCAAAGCAAACCCTGCAAGGAAAAAGAAAGCCTTATCGGGCAAAGAAAAGTCAAGCAGGGCCAGGAAAAGCAAAAGGAATCGGGGTCAGTAAAAACAAAGCAAAGCAGGGCCAGGAAATCAAAACAAAGAAGGGCGAGAAAAACCCAAGCAAAGGAGGTCCAGGAAAAGAAAAGCGGCGTCATGAATACGAAATAAAGCCAAACAAAGCAAGGCAGGGCCGGGAAAAGCAAAACAAAGAAGGGCGAGAAAAACCCAAGCAAAGGAGGTCCAGGAAAAGAAAAGAGGTGCCGCGAACGCAAAGCAAAGCAAAGCAGGTCCAGGGAAAGCTAAACAAAGAGGGACAGAGAAAAAAAAAAATAAAAAAAAAATGCAGGGCCAAGGAAAGCAAGGCGATGCGGTGAATACAAAGCAGAGCAAAACAAAACAAAGCACGGCAAGGAAAAGCAAAGCAGACCAAGGCAAAGCAAAGTAGCGCGAGGAAAAGCAAAGCAGGGCCAGGAAAGGCAAAGCAAAGGACTTTGAGGCGAGGCGAAGCACAGCAGTGGTAGGAGAAGCAAAGCAAAGCAGAGAAGAAAAAGCAAAGCGGCGCCAGGAATACGAAGCAAAGCTAAGCAAAGGAAAGCGTGGCCGGAAGAAGCAAAACGTAGCAGGGCCAGGGAAGGCAAAGCAGAGCAAGGCAAAGCAAAGCAAACCCTGCGAGGAAAAAGAAAGCCTTATCGGGCAAAGAAAAGTCAAGCAGGGCCAGGAAAAGCAAAACGAATCGGGGTCAGTAAAAACAAAGCAAAACAGGGCCGGGAAAAACAAAGCGGTGCCACGAATGCAAAGCAAAGCAAAGCAGGGCCAGGAAAAGCAAAGCAAAGAAAAACAGTGCTGTGAATACGAAACGTGTAGTTCCTTAGTGTCGTTCGAAATCGCACCCCCCACCCGCCCCAGACGAATAGGGAGGGGCCCGTTGCCGGGTTACGGGGAGGCGGGCGTTCAAGAAGGCGAGGGTGTGGCAGCGGCCCCCGGTTGCTTCCGGCCGCCGGCCGCTCTGACATAAGAGGCTCCCGCTCGGTCACGAGCAGCTCGCCACCTGTGCGACTCGGTGTGGCTGGCTGCCCGGCCGGTTTGCTTTAGCTTTTTATCGTTACATAAACGATCCATAGATATATAATATTACATATACTACTTAAGAGTTATTACAAAAGAAAGTACTAAATAAGAGTAAATATATATATAACGAAAACATAATAAAAAGAGTAGTAGTAATAATAATAATAATCGTTGTCTGTTTCCCCCTTTACTTTTAGGAATCGCGTAGTTACTTAGCGTCGTTCGCAACCCCCACCCTCCCCAGACGAATAGCAACGGGGCCCACCTGGCGGCTTGCCGGACAGCGGGGGCCACAGAATAGACCCGGCCCGGTGGCCAGATCCCTGTCCCCTCGTCCGCCAGTTCCGAGGGGACAGTCGCCGAGGTGGGGGGAGGTCAAGGTGTGCGTCTGAGGGTTTACGTGTTTCTAAATACACCGATCGACTCGTCGGCAAAATCGGTGGGACGGTCTGCAAAAGGAGCCTAGAGCAGCAAAGCAGAGCAGAGCAGAGCAATGCGGAGGAAAGCAGAGCAAGGCAAAGCAAAGCCCCGCTAGGGAAAAGAAAGTGGCATAAGGAAAAGCAAAGCACGGCCAGAAAAAACAAAGGAAAAAGGGTAAAAAACAAACAAACAAACAAACAAAAAAAAAAACAAAAACCAAAACAAAGTAGGGCCAGAAAAAGCAAAGCAAAGCATGGCCAGGAAAGGCAAAGCAGAGCAAAGCAGCACAAAGAAATACATAGCAGAGCCAGGAACACAAAGCAAAGCAAACAAAGGAAGGCATGGCCGGGGTGGGGGGGGAGAAAAAAAAAAAAAATGAGGGCCAGGGAATGCAGAGCAAGGCAAAGCAAAGCAGAGCAAAGCAGCACAAAGAAATGCATAGCAGAGCCAGGAACACAAAGCAAAGCAAAACAAAGGAAGGCATGGTCGGGGGGGGGGGGGGGGAGGGGGGGGGGGGACGGGAGGAGGGGGGGGGGGGGGAGCGAAGAAAGAAAAAAAAAAAAACGAGGGCCAGGGAATGCAAAGCACAGCAATGCAAAACAAAGCAAAGCAGCACAAGACAAAGCAAAGCACTGTCAGGAATTCAAGGCAAAGTGAAGCAAAGTAAAAGAAAGCAGGGCCAGAAAAGGAAAGAAAAGCAGGGGTAAGAAAAGCAAAGCAAAGCATGGCCAGGAAAGGCAAATGACAGTAAGGCAAAGCAGAGCAGAGCAAAGTAGCACAAGGAAAAGCAAAGCAGGGCCAGGAAAGGCAAAGCAAAGGACTTTGAGGCGAGGCGAAGCACAGCAGGGGTAGGAGAAGCAAAGCAAAGCAGAGAAGAAAAAGCAAAGCTGCGCCAGGAATACGAAGCAAAGCTAAGCAAAGGAAAGCGTGGCCGGAAGAAGCAAAACGTAGCAGGGCCAGGGAAGGCAAAGCAGAGCAAGGCAAAGCAAAGCAAACCCTGCGAGGAAAAAGAAAGCCTTATCGGGCAAAGAAAAGTCAAGCAGGGCCAGGAAAAGCAAAACGAATCGGGGTCAGTAAAAACAGGGCCGGGAAAAACAAAGCGGTGCCACGAATGCAAAGCAAAGCAAAGCAGGGCCAGGAAAAGCAAAGCAAAGAAAAACAGTGCTGTGAATACGAAACGTGTAGTTCCTTAGTGTCGTTCGAAATCGCACCCCCCACCCGCCCCAGACGAATAGGGAGGGGCCCGTTGCCGGGTTACGGGGAGGCGGGCGTTCAAGAAGGCGAGGGTGTGGCAGCGGCCCCCGGTTGCTTCCGGCCGCCGGCCGCTCTGACATAAGAGGCTCCCGCTCGGTCACGAGCAGCTCGCCACCTGTGCGACTCGGTGTGGCTGGCTGCCCGGCCGGTTTGCTTTAGCTTTTTATCGTTACATAAACGATCCATAGATATATAATATTATATATACTACTTAAGAGTTATTACAAAAGAAAGTACTAAATTAGAGTAAATATATATATAACGAAAACATAATAAAAACAGTAGTAGTAATAATAATAATAATCGTTGTCTGTTTCCCCCTTTACTTTTAGGAATCACGTAGTTACTTAGCGTCGTTCGCAACCCCCACCCTCCCCAGACGAATAGCAACGGGGCCCACCTGGCGGCTCGCCGGACAGCGGGGGCCACAGAATAGACCCGGCCCGGTGGCCAGATCCCTGTCCCCTCGTCCGCCAGTTCCGAGGGGACAGTCGCCAAGGTGGGGGGAGGTCAAGGTGTGCGTCTGAGGGTTTACGTGTTTCTAAATACACCGATCGACTCGTCGGCAAAATCGGTGGGACGGTCTGCAAAAGAAGCCTAGAGCAGCAAAGCAGAGCAGAGCAGAGCAATGCGGAGGAAAGCAGAGCAAGGCAAAGCAAAGCCCCGCTAGGGAAAAGAAAGTGGCATAAGGAAAAGCAAAGCACGGCCAGAAAAAAACAAAGGAAAAAGGGTAAAAAAAAAACAACCGAACAAACAAAACAACCAAAGCAAAGTAGGGCCAGAAAAAGCAAAGCAAAGCATGGCCAGGAAAGGCAAAGCAGAGCAAGGCAAAGCAAAGCAGAGCAAAACAGCACAAAGAAATGCATAGCAGAGCCAGGAACACAAAGCAAAGCAAAACAAAGGAAAGCATGGCGGGGGGGGGGGCGGTGGGGGGGGGGTTGGGGGGGGGGGGAGGGGGAAGAAAAACAAAAATGAGGGCCAGGGAATGCAAAGCACAGCAATGCAAAACAAAGCAAAGCAGCACAAGACAAAGCAAAGCACTGTCTGGAATTCAAGGCAAAGTGAAGCAAAGTAAAAGAAAGCAGGGCCAGAAAAGGAAAGAAAAGCAGGGGTAAGAAAAGCAAAGCAAAGCATGGCCAGGAAAGGCAAATGAGAGTAAGGCAAAGCAAAGCAGAGCAAAGTAGCACAAGCAAAAACAAAGCAGGGCCAGGAAAGGTAGAGCAAAGGAAAGAAAGAAATTGAGGCAAGGCGAAGCACAGCGGGGGTAGGAAAACAAAGCAACGTAGAGAAGGAAAAGAGAAGCAGTGCCAGGAATACAAAGCAAAGCTAAACAAAGGAAAGCGTGGCCTGAAAAAGCAAAAGAAAGCATGCGCAGGGAAGGCAAAGCAGAGAAAGGGAAAGCAAGGCAGCACGAGGAAAACTAAAACAGTGTCAAAGAGGGAAGGCAAAGTAAAGCAAAACCAAACAAAGCACGGCCAGAAAAGCAGAGCAAGGCAAAGGAAAGCGAAGCAAAGTAGCACGAGGAAAAGCAAAGCATTGCCAGGAAAGACAAAGCAAACGAACCAAAGCAAAGCAATCTGAGGCAAAGCAAAGCAAAGCAGGGGCAGGAACAGCAGAGGAAAGGAGAGAAGGAAAAGCAAAAGTGTGCCCGGAAGAGCAGAGCAAAGCAAAGCAGAGCAAGGAAAAAGAAAGAGAAGCGAAGCAAATGTAAGGAGCTGGCGGCCAGCCCTCCTGCCGGTTCCCAGTGTCTGCGGGGCAAAGACCGCAGGGCCCTCATGCCGGGTAGAGCTGGCGGCCAGACTCGGACGGTGGCTGTACCCTGCTCGCCCGCTCCCCGGCCTCCCTGAACCCCCATAGTCCGCCGTGACAGCGGGCAAGAACCATGTCTTGCTTTACCTGATTTTTTTTTTTTTTTTTTCCCCCCCCTGCATTTATTTATTTATTTATTTATTCTTGCCTTCCATCCAATGTAGTTGTGGGAATCATGTATTTACTGATCGTCGTTCAAAACCTCACCCAACACCGTCCCCAGACGGGGAGCAGTGGGGACCGCCTAGCGGCGGGCCACACGGCTGGGGCCACAGAACTGACCATGTCGGGTGGCCGGGCCTGCTGCCCCCACCCTCGAGTTGCGAGGGGACAGTGTCCGGGCTGCGGGGAGGCCCAGCTGTGTGTCTGAGGGTTTATGCGTTCCTAAATATACCGATCGCCTCATCGGCAAAATCGTCGGGACGGTCTGCAAAGGAAGCCTAGCGCAGCACAGGAGAGCAGAGCGATGAAGAGGAAAGCCGAGCAAGGCAAAGCAAAGCAGTGCAAACTTGTACAAGGAAAGTCCCAGCAGTGCCAGGAAAGGTAGAGCAAAGTAAAGAAAGCAGTTTGAGGCGAGACAAAGCACAACAGGGGTAGGAAAAGCAAAGCAGAGCAGAGAAGGTAAAGCAAAGTCGTGGCAGGAATACGAAGCAAAGCAAAACAAAGGAAAGCATGGCCTGAAAAAGCATGGCCAGGAAAGGCAACGCAGAGCAAGGCAAAGCAAAGCAGTGCAAACTCGTACAAGGAAAGTCCCAGCAGTGCCAGGAAACGTAGAGCAAAGTAAAGAAAGCAGTTTGAGGCGAGACAAAGCACAACAGGGGTAGGAAAAGCAAAGCAGAGCAGAGAAGGTAAAGCAAAGTCGTGGCAGGAATACGAAGCAAAGCAAAACAAAGGAAAGCATGGCCTGAAAAAGCATGGCCAGGAAAAGCAAAGCGTGGCCAGGAAAACCAAAGCAAAAAGGTCCAAAAATAAAACAAAGCAATGCAATGAAAATGTATCTATACTAAAATAAAACAAACAAACAAACAAACAAACAAAACAAAAAAACGCAAAAAAAAGACCAAGCAAAGCAGGGCCAGGAAAAGCAAAGAAAAGCGTGTCCAGGAAAGGCAAAGCGGTGCAAGGCAGAGCAAAGCAAAGGAAAGTAGCACAAGGAAAAGCAAAGCAGGGCCAGGAAATGTAGAGCAAAAGAAAGAAAGCAGTTTGAGGAGGCAAGGCAAAGCACAGCAGGGGTAGGAAAAACAGAGCAGAGCAGAGAAAGTAAAACCAAGAGGTGCCTGGAATAAAAAGCAAAGCAAAACAAAGGAAAGCGTGGCCTGAAAAAGCACGGCCAGGAAAGGCAAAGCAGAGCAAGGCAAAGCAAAGCAGTGCAAACTCGTACAAGGAAAGTCCCAGCAGGGCCAGGAAAGGTAGAGCAAAGTAACGAAAGCAGTTTGAGGCGAGGCAAAGCACAGCAGGGGTAGGAAAAGCAAAGCAGAGCAGAGAAGGTAAGACCAAGAGGCGCCAGGAATACGAAGCAAAGGAAAACAAAGGAAAGCATGGCCTGAAAAAGCATGGCCAGGAAAGGCAACGCAGAGCAAGGCAAAGCAAAGCAGTGCAAACTCGTACAAGGAAAGTCCCAGCAGTGCCAGGAAAGGTAGAGCAAAGTAAAGAAAGCAGTTTGAGGCGAGGCAAAGCACAGCAGGGGTAGGAAAAGCAAAGCAGAGAAGAGAAGGTAAAACCAAGAGGTGCCAGGAATACGAAGCAAAGGAAAACAAAGGAAAGCGTGGCCTGAAAAAGCATGGCCAGGAAAGGCAAAGCAGAGCAAGGCAAAGCAAAGCAGTGCAAACTCGTACAAGGAAAGTCCCAGCAGTGCCAGGAAAGGTAGAGCAAACTAACGAAAGCAGTTTGAGGCAAGGCAAAGCACAGCAGGGGTAGGAAAAGCAAAGCAGAGCAGAGAAGGTAAAGCAAAGCCGTGGCAGGAATACAAAGCGAAGCAAAACAAAGGAAAGCGTGGCCTGAAAAAGCAAAAGAAAACATGGCCCGTGGAGGCAAACTAGAGCAAGGCAAAGCAAAGCAAAGCAAAGCGAAGTAGCACGAGGAAAAGCATAACATTGCCAGGAAAGACAAAGCAAACAAAGCAAAGCAAAGCAATCTGAGGCAAAGCAAAGCAAAGCAGGGGCAGGAACAGCGGAGGAAAGTAGAGAAGGAAAAGCAAAAGTGTGCCCGGAAGAGCAGAGCAGAGCAAAGCAAAGCAGAGCAAGGAAAAACAAAGAGAAGCGAAGCACATGTAAGGAGCTGGCGGCCAGCCCTCCTGCCGGTTCCCAGTGTCTGCGGGGCAAAGACCGCAGGGCCCTCATGCCGGGTAGAGCTGGCGGCCAGACTCGGACGGTGGCTGTACCCTGCTCGCCCGCTCCCCGGCCTCCCTGACACCTCTTAGTCCGCCGTGACAGCGGGCAAGAACCATGTCTTGCTTTACCTGGTTTTATCTTTATTTATTTATTTATTTATTTATTTATTTATTGTTGCCTTCCATCCAATGTAGTTGTGGGAATCATGTAGTTACTTACCGTCGTTGAAAACCTCACCCAACGCCGTCCCCAGACGAATAGCAGTGGGGCCCGCCTAGCGGCAGGCCACACGGCTGGGGCCACAGAACTGACCATGTCGGGTGGCCGGGCCTGCTGCCCCCACCCTCGAGTTGCGAGGGGACAGTGTCCGGGCTGCGGGGAGGCCCAGCTGTGTGTCTGAGGGTTTATGCGTTCCGAAATATACCGATAGCCTCATCGGCAAAATCGTCGGGACGGTCTGCAAAGGAAGCCTAGCGCAGCACAGGAGAGCAGAGAAATGAAGAGGAAAGCCGAGCAAGGCAAAGCAAAGCAGTGCAAACTCGTACAAGGAAAGTCCCAGCAGGGCCAGGAAACGTAGAGCAGAGTAAAGAGAGCAGTTTGAGGCGAGGCAAAGCAAAGCAGGGGTAGGAAAAGCAAAGCAGAGCAGAGAAGGTAAAGCAAAGCCGTGGCAGGAAAACAAAGCGAAGCAAGACAAGGGAAAGCATGGCCTGAAAAAGCATGGTCAGGAAAGGCAACGCAGAGCAAGGCAAAGCGAAGCAGTGCAAGCTTGTACAAGGAAAGTCCCAGCAGTGCCAGGAAACGTAGAGCAAAGTAAAGAAAGCAGTTGGAGGCGAGGCAAAGCACAGCAGGGGTAGGAAAAGCAAAGCAGAGCAGAGAAAGTAAAACCAAGAGGTGCCAGGAATACAAAGCAGAGCAAGACAAAGGAAAGCGTGGCCTGAAAAAGCGTGGCCAGGAAAGGCAAAGCAGAGCAAGGCAAAGCGAAGCAGTGCAAACTCGTACAAGGAAAGTCCCAGCATTGCCAGGAAACGTAGAGCGAAGTAAGGAAAGCAGTTTGAGGCAAGGCAAAGCACTGCAGGCGTAGGAAAAGCAGAGCAGAGCAGAGAAAGTAAAACCAAGAGGTGCCAGGAATAAAAGCAGAGCAAGACAAAGGAAAGCGTGGCCTGAAAAAGCATGGCCAGGAAAAGCAAAGCGCAGCAAGGAAAACCAAAGCCAAAAGGTCCAAAAATAAAACAAAGCAATGCAATGAATATGTATCTAAAGTAAAAAAAAAAAAAAAAAAAAAAAAAAAAAGGCAAAAAAGACAACAAGCAAAGCAGGGCCAGGAAAAGCAAAGTAAAGCGTGTCCAGGAAAGGCAAAGCGGTGCAAGGCAGAGCAAAGGAAAGGAAAGTAGCACAAGGAAAAGCAAAGCAGTGCCAGGAAATGTAGAGCAAAAGAAAGAAAGCAGTTTGAGGAGGCAAGGCAAAGCACAGCAGGGTTAGGAAAAGAAAGCAACGTAGAGAAGGAAAAGCAAAGCAGTGCCAGGAATACAAAGCAAAGCAAAACAAAGGAAAGCATGGCCTGAAAAAGCATGGCCAGGAAAAGCAAAGCGTGGCCAGGAAAACCAAAGCAAAAAGGTCCAAAAATAAAACAAAGCAATGCAATGAAAATGTATCTATACTAAAATAAAACAAACAAACAAACAAACAAACAAAACAAAAAAACGCAAAAAAAAGACCAAGCAAAGCAGGGCCAGGAAAAGCAAAGAAAAGCGTGTCCAGGAAAGGCAAAGCGGTGCAAGGCAGAGCAAAGCAAAGGAAAGTAGCACAAGGAAAAGCAAAGCAGGGCCAGGAAATGTAGAGCAAAAGAAAGAAAGCAGTTTGAGGAGGCAAGGCAAAGCACAGCAGGGGTAGGAAAAACAGAGCAGAGCAGAGAAAGTAAAACCAAGAGGTGCCTGGAATAAAAAGCAAAGCAAAACAAAGGAAAGCGTGGCCTGAAAAAGCACGGACAGGAAAGGCAAAGCAGAGCAAGGCAAAGCAAAGCAGTGCAAACTCGTACAAGGAAAGTCCCAGCAGGGCCAGGAAAGGTAGAGCAAAGTAACGAAAGCAGTTTGAGGCGAGGCAAAGCACAGCAGGGGTAGGAAAAGCAAAGCAGAGCAGAGAAGGTAAGACCAAGAGGCGCCAGGAATACGAAGCAAAGGAAAACAAAGGAAAGCATGGCCTGAAAAAGCATGGCCAGGAAAGGCAACGCAGAGCAAGGCAAAGCAAAGCAGTGCAAACTCGTACAAGGAAAGTCCCAGCAGTGCCAGGAAAGGTAGAGCAAAGTAAAGAAAGCAGTTTGAGGCGAGGCAAAGCACAGCAGGGGTAGGAAAAGCAAAGCAGAGAAGAGAAGGTAAAACCAAGAGGTGCCAGGAATACGAAGCAAAGGAAAACAAAGGAAAGCGTGGCCTGAAAAAGCATGGCCAGGAAAGGCAAAGCAGAGCAAGGCAAAGCAAAGCAGTGCAAACTCGTACAAGGAAAGTCCCAGCAGTGCCAGGAAAGGTAGAGCAAACTAACGAAAGCAGTTTGAGGCAAGGCAAAGCACAGCAGGGGTAGGAAAAGCAAAGCAGAGCAGAGAAGGTAAAGCAAAGCCGTGGCAGGAATACAAAGCGAAGCAAAACAAAGGAAAGCGTGGCCTGAAAAAGCAAAAGAAAACATGGCCCGTGGAGGCAAACTAGAGCAAGGCAAAGCAAAGCAAAGCAAAGCGAAGTAGCACGAGGAAAAGCATAACATTGCCAGGAAAGACAAAGCAAACAAAGCAAAGCAAAGCAATCTGAGGCAAAGCAAAGCAAAGCAGGGGCAGGAACAGCGGAGGAAAGTAGAGAAGGAAAAGCAAAAGTGTGCCCGGAAGAGCAGAGCAGAGCAAAGCAAAGCAGAGCAAGGAAAAACAAAGAGAAGCGAAGCACATGTAAGGAGCTGGCGGCCAGCCCTCCTGCCGGTTCCCAGTGTCTGCGGGGCAAAGACCGCAGGGCCCTCATGCCGGGTAGAGCTGGCGGCCAGACTCGGACGGTGGCTGTACCCTGCTCGCCCGCTCCCCGGCCTCCCTGACACCTCTTAGTCCGCCGTGACAGCGGGCAAGAACCATGTCTTGCTTTACCTGGTTTTATCTTTATTTATTTATTTATTTATTTATTTATTTATTGTTGCCTTCCATCCAATGTAGTTGTGGGAATCATGTAGTTACTTACCGTCGTTGAAAACCTCACCCAACGCCGTCCCCAGACGAATAGCAGTGGGGCCCGCCTAGCGGCAGGCCACACGGCTGGGGCCACAGAACTGACCATGTCGGGTGGCCGGGCCTGCTGCCCCCACCCTCGAGTTGCGAGGGGACAGTGTCCGGGCTGCGGGGAGGCCCAGCTGTGTGTCTGAGGGTTTATGCGTTCCGAAATATACCGATAGCCTCATCGGCAAAATCGTCGGGACGGTCTGCAAAGGAAGCCTAGCGCAGCACAGGAGAGCAGAGAAATGAAGAGGAAAGCCGAGCAAGGCAAAGCAAAGCAGTGCAAACTCGTACAAGGAAAGTCCCAGCAGGGCCAGGAAACGTAGAGCAGAGTAAAGAGAGCAGTTTGAGGCGAGGCAAAGCAAAGCAGGGGTAGGAAAAGCAAAGCAGAGCAGAGAAGGTAAAGCAAAGCCGTGGCAGGAAAACAAAGCGAAGCAAGACAAGGGAAAGCATGGCCTGAAAAAGCATGGTCAGGAAAGGCAACGCAGAGCAAGGCAAAGCGAAGCAGTGCAAGCTTGTACAAGGAAAGTCCCAGCAGTGCCAGGAAACGTAGAGCAAAGTAAAGAAAGCAGTTGGAGGCGAGGCAAAGCACAGCAGGTGTAGGAAAAGCAAAGCAGAGCAGAGAAAGTAAAACCAAGAGGTGCCAGGAATACAAAGCAGAGCAAGACAAAGGAAAGCGTGGCCTGAAAAAGCGTGGCCAGGAAAGGCAAAGCAGAGCAAGGCAAAGCGAAGCAGTGCAAACTCGTACAAGGAAAGTCCCAGC
Organism: Anser anser; assembly: GCF_964211835.1. Classification (NCBI taxonomy): domain Eukaryota; kingdom Metazoa; phylum Chordata; class Aves; order Anseriformes; family Anatidae; genus Anser; species Anser anser. The sequence continues at coordinate 28,474 of NW_028153604.1, read as the reverse complement.
ATTGCCAGGAAACGTAGAGCGAAGTAAGGAAAGCAGTTTGAGGCAAGGCAAAGCACTGCAGGCGTAGGAAAAGCAGAGCAGAGCAGAGAAAGTAAAACCAAGAGGTGCCAGGAATAAAAGCAGAGCAAGACAAAGGAAAGCGTGGCCTGAAAAAGCATGGCCAGGAAAAGCAAAGCGCAGCAAGGAAAACCAAAGCCAAAAGGTCCAAAAATAAAACAAAGCAATGCAATGAATATGTATCTAAAGTAAAAAAAAAAAAAAAAAAAAAAAAAAAAAGGCAAAAAAGACAACAAGCAAAGCAGGGCCAGGAAAAGCAAAGTAAAGCGTGTCCAGGAAAGGCAAAGCGGTGCAAGGCAGAGCAAAGGAAAGGAAAGTAGCACAAGGAAAAGCAAAGCAGTGCCAGGAAATGTAGAGCAAAAGAAAGAAAGCAGTTTGAGGAGGCAAGGCAAAGCACAGCAGGGTTAGGAAAAGAAAGCAACGTAGAGAAGGAAAAGCAAAGCAGTGCCAGGAATACAAAGCAAAGCAAAACAAAGGAAAGCATGGCCTGAAAAAGCATGGCCAGGAAAGGCAACGCAGAGCAAGGCAAAGCAAAGCAGTGCGAACTCGTACAAGGAAAGTCCCAGCAGTGCCAGGAAACGTAGAGCAAAGTAAAGAAAGCAGTTTGAGGCGAGGCAAAGCACAGCAGAGGTAGGAAAAGCAAAGCAGAGCAGAGAAGGTAAAGCAAAGCCGTGGCAGGAATACAAAGCGAAGCAAAACAAAGGAAAGCATGGCCTGAAAAAGCATGGCCAGGAAAGGCAACGCAGAGCAAGGCAAAGCAAAGCGGTGCAAACTCGTACAAGGAAAGTCCCAGCAGTGCCAGGAAACGTAGAGCAAAGTAAAGAAAGCAGTTTGAGGCGAGGCAAAGCAGAGCAGGGGTAGGAAAAGCAAAGCAGAGCAGAGAAAGTAAAACCAAGAGGTGCCAGGAATACGAAGCGAAGCAAGACAAAGGAAAGCATGGCCTGAAAAAGCAGGGCCAGGAAAAGCAAAGCGCGGCGAGGAAAACCAAAGCAAAAAGGTCCAAAAATAAAACAAAGCAATGCAATGAATATGTATCTAATATTAAAAAAAAAAAAAAATAAAAAAAAAGGCAAAAAAGACAACAAGCAAAGCAGGGCCAGGAAAAGCAAAGTAAAGCGTGTCCAGGAAAGGCAAAGCAGTGCAAGGCAGAGCAAAGCAAAGTGAAGTAGCACAAGGAAAAGCAAAGCAGTGCCAGGAAAGACAGAGCAAACAAAGCAAAGCAAAGCAATCTGAGGCAAAGCAAAGCAAAGCAGGGGCAAGAAAAGCAGAGGAAAGTAGAGAAGGAAAAGCAAAAGTGTGCCCGGAAGAGCAGAGCAAAGCAAAGCAGAGCAAGGAAAAAGAAAGAGAAGCGAAGCAAATGTAAGGAGCTGGCGGCCAGCCCTCCTGCCGGTTCCCAGTGTCTGCGGGGCAAAGACCACAGGGCCCTCATGCCGGGTAGAGCTGGCGGCCAGACTCGGACGGTGGCTGTACCCTGCTCGCCCGCTCCCCGGCCTCCCTGACACCTCATAGTCCGCCGTGACAGTGGGCAAGAACCATGTCTTGCTTTACCTGGTTTTATCTTTATTTATTTATTTATTTATTGATTGCTGCCTTCCATCCACTGTAGTTGTGGGAATCATGTAGTTACTGATCGTCGTTCAAAACCTCACCCAACACCGTCCCCAGACGGGCAGCAGTGGGGCCCGCCTAGCGGCAGGCCACACGGCTGGGGCCACAGAACTGACCATGTCGGGTGGCCGGGCCTGCTGCCCCCACCCTCGAGTTGCGAGGGGACAGTGTCCGGGCTGCGGGGAGGCCCAGCTGTGTGTCTGAGGGTTTATGCGTTCCGAAATATACCGATCGCCTCATCGGCAAAATCGTCGGGACGGTCTGCAAAGGAAGCCTAGCGCAGCACAGGAGAGCAGAGAGATGAAGAGGAAAGCCGAGCAAGGCAAAGCAAAGCAGTGCAAACTTGTACAAGGAAAGTCCCAGCAGTGCCAGGAACCGTAGAGCAAAGTAAAGAAAGCAGTTGGAGGCGAGGCAAAGCACAGCAGGGGTAGGAAAAGCAAAGCAGAGCAGAGAAAGTAAAACCAAGAGGTGCCAGGTATACGAAGCGAAGCAAGACAAAGGAAAGCGTGGCCTGAAAAAGCATGGCCAGGAAAGGCAAAGCAGAGCAAGGCAAAGCAAAGCAGTGCAAACTCGTACAAGGAAAGTCCCAGCAGTGCCAGGAAACGTAGAGCAAATTTACGAAAGCAGTTTGAGGCAAGGCAAAGCACAGCAGGGGTAGGAAAAGCAAAGCAGAGCAGAGAAAGTAAAACCAAGAGGTGCCAGGAATACGAAGCGAAGCAAGACAAAGGAAAGCGTGGCCTGAAAAAGCATGGCCAGGAAAGGCAACGCAGAGCAAGGCAAAGCAAAGCAGTGCAAACTCGTACAAGGAAAGTCCCAGCAGTGCCAGGAAACGTAGAGCAAAGTAAAGAAAGCAGTTTGAGGCGAGACAAAGCACAACAGGGGTAGGAAAAGCAAAGCAGAGCAGAGAAGGTAAAGCAAAGTCGTGGCAGGAATACGAAGCAAAGCAAAACAAAGGAAAGCATGGCCTGAAAAAGCATGGCCAGGAAAAGCAAAGTGTGGCCAGGAAAACCAAAGCAAAAAGGTCCAAAAATAAAACAAAGCAATGCAATGAAAATGTATCTATACTAAAATAAAACAAACAAAGAAACAAACAAAACAAAAAAACTCAAAAAAAAGACCAAACAAAGCAGGGCCAGGAAAAGCAAAGAAAAGCGTGTCCAGGAAAGGCAAAGCGGTGCAAGGCAGAGCAGAGCAAAGGAAAGTAGCACAAGGAAAAGCAAAGCAGGGCCAGGAAATGTAGAGCAAAAGAAAGAAAGCAGTTTGAGGAGGCAAGGCAAAGCACAGCAGGGGTAGGAAAAACAGAGCAGAGCAGAGAAAGTAAAACCAAGAGGTGCCTGGAATAAAAAGCAAAGCAAAACAAAGGAAAGCGTGGCCTGAAAAAGCACGGACAGGAAAGGCAAAGCAGAGCAAGGCAAAGCAAAGCAGTGCAAACTCGTACAAGGAAAGTCCCAGCAGGGCCAGGAAAGGTAGAGCAAAGTAACGAAAGCAGTTGGAGGCAAGGCAAAGCAGAGCAGAGAAAGTAAAACCTAGAGGTGCCAGGAATACAAAGCAAAGCGAAGCAAGACAAAGGAAAGCGTGGCCTGAAAAAGCAAAAGAAAACACGGCCAGTGGAGGCAAAGCAGAGCAAGGCAAAGCAAAGCAGTGCAAACTCGTACAAGGAAAGTCCCAGCAGTGCCAGGAAAGGTAGAGCAAAGTAAAGAAAGCAGTTTGAGGCGAGGCAAAGCACAGCAGGGGTAGGAAAAGCAAAGCAGAGTAGAGAAGGTAAAACCAAGAGGCGCCAGGAATACGAAGCAAAGGAAAACAAAGGAAAGCGTGGCCTGAAAAAGCAAAAGAAAGCATGCGCAGGGAAGGCAAAGCAGAGAAAGGGAAAGCAAGGCAGCACGAGGAAAACTAAAACAGTGTCAAAGAGGGAAGGCAAAGTAAAGCAAAACCAAACAAAGCACGGCCAGAAAAGCAGAGCAAGGCAAAGGAAAGCGAAGCAAAGTAGCACGAGGAAAAGCAAAGCATTGCCAGGAAAGACAAAGCAAACGAACCAAAGCAAAGCAATCTGAGGCAAAGCAAAGCAAAGCAGGGGCAGGAACAGCAGAGGAAAGGAGAGAAGGAAAAGCAAAAGTGTGCCCGGAAGAGCAGAGCAAAGCAAAGCAGAGCAAGGAAAAAGAAAGAGAAGCGAAGCAAATGTAAGGAGCTGGCGGCCAGCCCTCCTGCCGGTTCCCAGTGTCTGCGGGGCAAAGACCGCAGGGCCCTCATGCCGGGTAGAGCTGGCGGCCAGACTCGGACGGTGGCTGTACCCTGCTCGCCCGCTCCCCGGCCTCCCTGAACCCTCATAGTCCGCCGTGACAGCGGGCAAGAACCATGTCTTGCTTTACCTGATTTTTTTTTTTTTTTTTTTTCCCCCCTGCATTTATTTATTTATTTATTTATTTATTTATTTATTTATTCTTGCCTTCCATCCAATGTAGTTGTGGGAATCATGTAGTTACTGATCGTCGTTCAAAACCTCACCCAACACCGTCCCTAGACGGGGAGCCGTGGGGACCGCCTAGCGGCGGGCCACACGGCTGGGGCCACAGAACTGACCATGTCGGGTGGCCGGGCCTGCTGCCCCCACCCTCGAGTTGCGAGGGGACAGTGTCCGGGCTGCGGGGAGGCCCAGCTGTGTGTCTGAGGGTTTATGCGTTCCTAAATATACCGATAGCCTCATTGGCAAAATCGTCGGGACAGTCTGCAAAGGAAGCCTAGCGCAGCACAGGAGAGCAGAGCAATGAAGAGGAAAGCCGAGCAAGGCAAAGCAAAGCAGTGCAAACTTGTACAAGGAAAGTCCCAGCAGTGCCAGGAAAGGTAGAGCAAAGTAAAGAAAGCAGTTTGAGGCGAGGCAAAGCACAGCAGGGGTAGGAAAAGCAAAGCAGAGCAGAGAAGGTAAGACCAAGAGGCGCCAGGAATACGAAGCAAAGGAAAACAAAGGAAAGCATGGCCTGAAAAAGCATGGCCAGGAAAGGCAACGCAGAGCAAGGCAAAGCAAAGCAGTGCAAACTCGTACAAGGAAAGTCCCAGCAGTGCCAGGAAAGGTAGAGCAAAGTAAAGAAAGCAGTTTGAGGCGAGGCAAAGCACAGCAGGGGTAGGAAAAGCAAAGCAGAGAAGAGAAGGTAAAACCAAGAGGTGCCAGGAATACGAAGCAAAGGAAAACAAAGGAAAGCGTGGCCTGAAAAAGCATGGCCAGGAAAGGCAAAGCAGAGCAAGGCAAAGCAAAGCAGTGCAAACTCGTACAAGGAAAGTCCCAGCAGTGCCAGGAAAGGTAGAGCAAACTAACGAAAGCAGTTTGAGGCAAGGCAAAGCACAGCAGGGGTAGGAAAAGCAAAGCAGAGCAGAGAAGGTAAAGCAAAGTCGTGGCAGGAATACGAAGCAAAGCAAAACAAAGGAAAGCGTGGCCTGAAAAAGCAAAAGAAAACATGGCCCGTGGAGGCAAACTAGAGCAAGGCAAAGCAAAGCAAAGCAAAGCGAAGTAGCACGAGGAAAAGCATAACATTGCCAGGAAAGACAAAGCAAACAAAGCAAAGCAAAGCAATCTGAGGCAAAGCAAAGCAAAGCAGGGGCAGGAACAGCGGAGGAAAGTAGAGAAGGAAAAGCAAAAGTGTGCCCGGAAGAGCAGAGCAGAGCAAAGCAAAGCAGAGCAAGGAAAAACAAAGAGAAGCGAAGCACATGTAAGGAGCTGGCGGCCAGCCCTCCTGCCGGTTCCCAGTGTCTGCGGGGCAAAGACCGCAGGGCCCTCATGCCGGGTAGAGCTGGCGGCCAGACTCGGACGGTGGCTGTACCCTGCTCGCCCGCTCCCCGGCCTCCCTGACACCTCTTAGTCCGCCGTGACAGCGGGCAAGAACCATGTCTTGCTTTACCTGGTTTTATCTTTATTTATTTATTTATTTATTTATTTATTTATTGTTGCCTTCCATCCAATGTAGTTGTGGGAATCATGTAGTTACTTACCGTCGTTGAAAACCTCACCCAACGCCGTCCCCAGACGAATAGCAGTGGGGCCCGCCTAGCGGCAGGCCACACGGCTGGGGCCACAGAACTGACCATGTCGGGTGGCCGGGCCTGCTGCCCCCACCCTCGAGTTGCGAGGGGACAGTGTCCGGGCTGCGGGGAGGCCCAGCTGTGTGTCTGAGGGTTTATGCGTTCCGAAATATACCGATAGCCTCATCGGCAAAATCGTCGGGACGGTCTGCAAAGGAAGCCTAGCGCAGCACAGGAGAGCAGAGAAATGAAGAGGAAAGCCGAGCAACGCAAAGCAAAGCAGTGCAAACTCGTACAAGGAAAGTCCCAGCAGGGCCAGGAAACGTAGAGCAGAGTAAAGAGAGCAGTTTGAGGCGAGGCAAAGCACAGCAGGGGTAGGAAAAGCAAAGCACAGCAGAGAAGGTAAAGCAAAGCCGTGGCAGGAAAACAAAGCGAAGCAAGACAAGGGAAAGCATGGCCTGAAAAAGCATGGTCAGGAAAGGCAACGCAGAGCAAGGCAAAGCGAAGCAGTGCAAGCTTGTACAAGGAAAGTCCCAGCAGTGCCAGGAAACGTAGAGCAAAGTAACGAAAGCAGTTTGAGGCGAGGCAAAGCACAGCAGGGGTAGGAAAAGCAAAGCAGAGCAGAGAAAGTAAAACCAAGAGGTGCCAGGAATAAAAGCAGAGCAAGACAAAGGAAAGCGTGGCCTGAAAAAGCATGGCCAGGAAAAGCAAAGCGCGGCGAGGAAAACCAAAGCAAAAAGGTCCAAAAATAAAACAAAGCAATGCAATGAATATGTATCTAAAGTAAAAAAAAAAAATAAAAATAAAAAAAAAGGCAAAAAAGACAACAAGCAAAGCAGGGCCAGGAAAAGCAAAGTAAAGCGTGTCCAGGAAAGGCAAAGCAGTGCAAGGCAGAGCAAAGCAAAGTGAAGTAGCACAAGGAAAAGCAAAGCAGTGCCAGGAAAGACAGAGCAAACAAAGCAAAGCAAAGCAATCTGAGGCAAAGCAAAGCAAAGCAGGGGCAGGAACAGCAGAGGAAAGGAGAGAAGGAAAAGCAAAAGTGTGCCCGGAAGAGCAGAGCAAAGCAAAGCAGAGCAAGGAAAAAGAAAGAGAAGCGAAGCAAATGTAAGGAGCTGGCGGCCAGCCCTCCTGCCGGTTCCCAGTGTCTGCGGGGCAAAGACCGCAGGGCCCTCATGCCGGGTAGAGCTGGCGGCCAGACTCGGACGGTGGCTGTACCCTGCTCGCCCGCTCCCCGGGCTCCCTGACACCTCTTAGTCCGCCGTGACAGTGGGCAAGAACCATGTCTTGCTTTACCTGGTTTTATCTTTATTTATTTATTTATTTATTGATTGTTGCCTTCCATCCAATGTAGTTGTGGGAATCATGTAGTTACTGATCGTCGTTCAAAACCTCACCCAACGCCGTCCCCAGACGGGGAGCAGTGGGGACCGCCTAGCGGCAGGCCACACGGCTGGGGCCACAGAACTGACCATGTCGGGTGGCCGGGCCTGCTGCCCCCACCCTCGAGTTGCGAGGGGACAGTGTCCGGGCTGCGGGGAGGCCCAGCTGTGTGTCTGAGGGTTTATGCGTTCCGAAATATACCGATCGCCTCATCGGCAAAATCGTCGGGACGGTCTGCAAAGGAAGCCTAGCGCAGCACAGGAGAGCAGAGAAATGAAGAGGAAAGCCGAGCAAGGCAAAGCAAAGCCCTGCTAGGGAAAAGAATGCGGCATAATGAAAAGAAATGACAAGCAGGGCCAGGCAAAGCAAAGCGCGGCCAGGAAAACCAAAGCCAAAAGGTCCAAAAATAAAACAAAGCAATAAAATGAATATGTATCTATATTAACAAAAAAAAAAAAAAAAAAGAAGAAGAAGAAAAAAAGAAACAACAACAACAACAAAAAAAAAGCAAAGCAATCTGAGGCAAAGCAATCTGAGGCAAAGGAAAGCAAAGCAGGGGCGAGAACAGCAGAGGAACGCAGAGAAGGAAAAGCAAAACTGTGCCCGGAAGAGCAGAGCAAAGCAAAGCAAAGCAAGGAGAAACAAAGAGAAGCGAAGCAAATGCAAGGAGCTGGCGGCCAGCCCTCCTGCCGGTTCCCGGCGTCTGCGGGGCAAAGACCGCAGGGCCCTCATGCCGGGTACGGTCGGCAATGCAAAGGGAAGAAATGCGAGACGAAGGAAAGCCTCGGAAGGAAAAGAAAGCCTTATCAGGAAAAGCAGAGTCAAGCAGGGTCAGGAAAAGCAACGCGTAGCAGTGGCAGGAGAAGCATATCGAAGCAAAACAGTGCTGTGAAAACGAAACGTGTAGTTGCTTAGCGTGGTGCAAAGTCGCTCCCCCCCAGCCCAACCCGCCCCAGGCGAATAGGGGCCGGTAGCCGGGCTACGGGGAGGCGGGTGTTCGAGAAGGCGAGCTCGCGGCCGCGGCCCCCGGTTGCCTCGGGCCGCCCGTCGCTCTGACGTCAGAGGCAAACGCCTGGCCGAGAACGGCGTCCGGGTCTACCCGGAAGCCGAAGGACGCATGCGCGCGCATGTCCAAAGGCGTCCGTCGGTCGGTCGGTCGGTCAAGCGATTCCCGAGTGGGTCCGCCCAGGCGAAAAGCACCGAAAAGTGCCGGAAAGGTGCGAAAAGGCCCGAAAAGGTCCGAAAAGGGCCGGAACGGCCTGTACGAAAAGCGAAGGAAGGCAGACCGACCGACGGCGTTCGGTCCCGGCCGGCGGGTCTGCCGGTGTCCTCCTGCGGTTGCCGCGTGTACTGCGTCCTCCTGTGGCCGCCTAGTCTCCCCGTGTCCTCCTGCGGCCGCCGGGTCTATGCGGTCGCCGTGT
>NW_028153604.1:0-7500 GCF_964211835.1 Anser anser | reverse complement strand
TTATTATTATTATTATTTTCACCATTATTTAATAATAATAATAGTCATAATTATTATTATTCTTAATGTTGCCTGTTTTCCGCTGCGGCTTTAGGAATTACTTACCGTCTTTCGAAACCTCGCCCCCCCCCCCCCCCCCCCAGGCGAACAGCAGTGGAGCTCACCTGGCGGCTCGCCAGGCGGCAGGGGTCGTGGAATAGACTCGGCTGGGTGGCCGACCCCCACGCCCCCACCCGCCAGCTCCAAAGGCACGGTTGGCGGGCTGCGGGGAGGCCAAATTAGGTGACCTAGCGTTCACGTGTGCGTAAACGCATCGATCGGCAAAATCGGTGGGACGGTCCGCAAAAGAAGGGCTAGCTAGCACGGCGAAGCGGAGCAGAGCGGTGCAAAGCGAGGCAAAAAAAAAAAAAAAACCAAAGCTCTACGAGGAAAAACCTTGTGGCAAATCAGGCCTAGGGAACGGCAAAGGAAAAGACAGCGCCGGGAAAAGCAAAGCAAAGCAGAGTAGGAAGAGCAAAGCAGAGCAAAGCAAAGGAAATGGGTGCCGGCGATACAAACCGAATCAAAAAAAGCAGCGCTAAGGAAAGCAAATGGAAGCAAGCGCAGGGAAAGCGAAGCGGAGAAGAGCGAGGAAAAGCAAAGCGAGGAAAAGGAAAGCAAAGCGAAGCGAAGCGAAGCAAAGCGCGACAAAGGGAAGCAAAGCAAAGAAGGGCCAGGAGAAGCAAAGCAAAACAGGGCCAGGGAAGACAAAGCAGAGCAAGGCAAAACAAAGCAAAGCAGCACAGGGGAAAAGCAAAGCGGTAGTTTTTGTCCTTTGGGGAATCGCGTGATGTCGCTTAGCGTCCTCGAAAACCTCACCCGACACCGTTCCCAGCCGAATAGCAGCAGCGGGACCCACCTGGAGGCTCGCGCTCGCCGGAGAGCGGCGGGGGATGCGGAACAGACGGTGCCGGGTGGCCAGCCCTCCTGCCCCCACCCTCCGGTTCCGAGGGGACAGTCGCCGGGCTACGGGGAGGCCAAGGTGCGCGTCGTCCGAGGGTTTATGCGTTCGTAAATACACACCGATCGACTCGTCGGCAAAATCGGCGGGACGGTCCGCAAAGGAAGCCTAGCGCAGCAAAGCAGAGCAGAGCGTTGCAGAGGAAAGCGGAGCGAGACAAAGCAAAGCCCCGCTAGGGGAAAGAAAGCGGAACGAAGAAAAGCAAAGTCAAGGAGGGCCAGGAAAAGCGAAACGAAGCAGGGGGCGAGAAAAACCAAAGCAAAGGAGGTCCAGGAAAAGAAAAGCGGCCTCGTGAACACAAAGTAAAGCCAAACAGAGCAAAGCAGGGCCGGGAAAAGCAAAACAAAGAAGGGCGAGAAAAACCCAAGCAAAGGAGGTCCAGGAAAAGAAAAGAGGCGTCATGAATACGAAATAAAGCCAAACAAAGCAAGGCAGGGCCGGGAAAAGCAAAACAAAGAAGGGCGAGAAAAACCCAAGCAAAGGAGGTCCGCGAAAAGCAAAGAGGTGCCGCGAACGCAAAGCAAAGCAAAGCAGGTCCAGGGAAAGCTAAACAAAGAGGGACAGAGAAAAAAAAAAAAAAAAATGCAGGGCCAAGGAAAGCAAGGCGATGCGGTGAATACAAAAGAGAGCAAAACAAAACAAAGCACGGCAAGGAAAAGCAAAGCAGACCAAGGCAAAGCAAAGTAGCGCGAGGAAAAGCAAAGCAGGGCCAGGAAAGGCAAAGCAAAGGACTTTGAGGCGAGGCGAAGCACAGCAGGGGTAGGAGAAGCAAAGCAAAGCAGAGAAGAAAAAGCAAAGCTGCGCCAGGAATACGAAGCAAAGCTAAGCAAAGGAAAGCGTGGCCGGAAGAAGCAAAACGTAGCAGGGCCAGGGAAGGCAAAGCAGAGCAAGGCAAAGCAAAGCAAACCCTGCGAGGAAAAAGAAAGCCTTATCGGGCAAAGAAAAGTCAGGCAGGGCCAAGAAAAGCAAAAGGAATCGGGGTCAGTAAAAACAAAGCAAAACAGGGCCGGGAAAAACAAAGCGGTGCCACGAATGCAAAGCAAAGCAAAGCAGGGCCAGGAAAAGCAAAGCAAAGAAAAACAGTGCTGTGAATACGAAACGTGTAGTTCCTTAGTGTCGTTCGAAATCGCACCCCCCACCCGCCCCAGACGAATAGGGAGGGGCCCGTTGCCGGGTTACGGGGAGGCGGGCGTTCAAGAAGGCGAGGGTGTGGCAGCGGCCCCCGGTTGCTTCCGGCCGCCGGCCGCTCTGACATAAGAGGCTCCCGCTCGGTCACGAGCAGCTCGCCACCTGTGCGACTCGGTGTGGCTGGCTGCCCGGCCGGTTTGCTTTAGCTTTTTATCGTTATATAAACGATCGATAGATATTTAATATTACGTATACTACTTAAAAGTTATTACAAAAGAAAGTACTAAATAAGAGTAAATATATATATAACGAAAACATAATAAAAAGAGTAGTAGTAATAATAATCGTTGTCAGTTTCCCCCTTTACTTTTACGAATCGAGTAGTTACTTAGCGTCGTTCGCAACCCCCACCCTCCCCAGACGAATAGCAACGGGGCCCACCTGGCGGCTCGCCGGACAGCGGGGGCCACAGAATAGACCCGGCCCGGTGGCCAGATCCCTGTCCCCTCGTCCGCCAGTTCCGAGGGGACAGTCGCCGAGGTGGGGGGAGGTCAAGGTGTGCGTCTGAGGGTTTACGTGTTTCTAAATACACCGATCGACTCGTCGGCAAAATCGGTGGGACGGTCTGCAAAAGAAGCCTAGAGCAGCAAAGCAGAGCAGAGCAGAGCAATGCGGAGGAAAGCAGAGCAAGGCAAAGCAAAGCCCCGCTAGGGAAAAGAAAGTGGCATAAGAAAAAGCAAAGCACGGCCAGAAAAAACAAAGGAAAAAGGGTAAAAAAAAAAAAACCAAAACCCAAAAAACAAACAAACAAAAAAAAAAAAACAAAGCAAAGTAGGGCCAGAAAAAGCAAAGCAAAGCATGGCCAGGAAAGGCAAAGCAGAGCAAAGCAGCACAAAGAAATACATAGCAGAGCCAGGAACACAAAGCAAAGCAAACAAAGGAAGGCATGGCCGGGGTGGGGGGGGGAGAAAAAAAAAAAAAATGAGGGCCAGGGAATGCAGAGCAAGGCAAAGCAAAGCAGAGCAAAGCAGCACAAAGAAATGCATAGCAGAGCCAGGAACACAAAGCAAAGCAAAACAAAGGAAGGCATGGCCGGGGGGGGGGGGGGGGGGGGGGGCGGGGGGAGAAGGGGGGGGGGCGAAGAAAGAAAAAAAAAAAGAGGGCCAGGGAATGCAAAGCACAGCAATGCAAAACAAAGCAAAGCAGCACAAGACAAAGCAAAGCACTGTCTGGAATTCAAGGCAAAGTGAAGCAAAGTAAAAGAAAGCAGGGCCAGAAAAGGAAAGAAAAGCAGGGGTAAGAAAAGCAAAGCAAAGCATGGCCAGGAAAGGCAAATGACAGTAAGGCAAAGCAAAGCAGAGCAAAGTAGCACAAGGAAAAGCAAAGCAGGGCCAGGAAAGGCAAAGCAAAGGACTTTGAGGCGAGGCGAAGCACAGCAGGGGTAGGAGAAGCAAAGCAAAGCAGAGAAGAAAAAGCAAAGCTGCGCCAGGAATACGAAGCAAAGCTAAGCAAAGGAAAGCGTGGCCGGAAGAAGCAAAACGTAGCAGGGCCAGGGAAGGCAAAGCAGAGCAAGGCAAAGCAAAGCAAACCCTGCAAGGAAAAAGAAAGCCTTATCGGGCAAAGAAAAGTCAAGCAGGGCCAGGAAAAGCAAAAGGAATCGGGGTCAGTAAAAACAAAGCAAAGCAGGGCCAGGAAATCAAAACAAAGAAGGGCGAGAAAAACCCAAGCAAAGGAGGTCCAGGAAAAGAAAAGCGGCGTCATGAATACGAAATAAAGCCAAACAAAGCAAGGCAGGGCCGGGAAAAGCAAAACAAAGAAGGGCGAGAAAAACCCAAGCAAAGGAGGTCCAGGAAAAGAAAAGAGGTGCCGCGAACGCAAAGCAAAGCAAAGCAGGTCCAGGGAAAGCTAAACAAAGAGGGACAGAGAAAAAAAAAAATAAAAAAAAAATGCAGGGCCAAGGAAAGCAAGGCGATGCGGTGAATACAAAGCAGAGCAAAACAAAACAAAGCACGGCAAGGAAAAGCAAAGCAGACCAAGGCAAAGCAAAGTAGCGCGAGGAAAAGCAAAGCAGGGCCAGGAAAGGCAAAGCAAAGGACTTTGAGGCGAGGCGAAGCACAGCAGTGGTAGGAGAAGCAAAGCAAAGCAGAGAAGAAAAAGCAAAGCGGCGCCAGGAATACGAAGCAAAGCTAAGCAAAGGAAAGCGTGGCCGGAAGAAGCAAAACGTAGCAGGGCCAGGGAAGGCAAAGCAGAGCAAGGCAAAGCAAAGCAAACCCTGCGAGGAAAAAGAAAGCCTTATCGGGCAAAGAAAAGTCAAGCAGGGCCAGGAAAAGCAAAACGAATCGGGGTCAGTAAAAACAAAGCAAAACAGGGCCGGGAAAAACAAAGCGGTGCCACGAATGCAAAGCAAAGCAAAGCAGGGCCAGGAAAAGCAAAGCAAAGAAAAACAGTGCTGTGAATACGAAACGTGTAGTTCCTTAGTGTCGTTCGAAATCGCACCCCCCACCCGCCCCAGACGAATAGGGAGGGGCCCGTTGCCGGGTTACGGGGAGGCGGGCGTTCAAGAAGGCGAGGGTGTGGCAGCGGCCCCCGGTTGCTTCCGGCCGCCGGCCGCTCTGACATAAGAGGCTCCCGCTCGGTCACGAGCAGCTCGCCACCTGTGCGACTCGGTGTGGCTGGCTGCCCGGCCGGTTTGCTTTAGCTTTTTATCGTTACATAAACGATCCATAGATATATAATATTACATATACTACTTAAGAGTTATTACAAAAGAAAGTACTAAATAAGAGTAAATATATATATAACGAAAACATAATAAAAAGAGTAGTAGTAATAATAATAATAATCGTTGTCTGTTTCCCCCTTTACTTTTAGGAATCGCGTAGTTACTTAGCGTCGTTCGCAACCCCCACCCTCCCCAGACGAATAGCAACGGGGCCCACCTGGCGGCTTGCCGGACAGCGGGGGCCACAGAATAGACCCGGCCCGGTGGCCAGATCCCTGTCCCCTCGTCCGCCAGTTCCGAGGGGACAGTCGCCGAGGTGGGGGGAGGTCAAGGTGTGCGTCTGAGGGTTTACGTGTTTCTAAATACACCGATCGACTCGTCGGCAAAATCGGTGGGACGGTCTGCAAAAGGAGCCTAGAGCAGCAAAGCAGAGCAGAGCAGAGCAATGCGGAGGAAAGCAGAGCAAGGCAAAGCAAAGCCCCGCTAGGGAAAAGAAAGTGGCATAAGGAAAAGCAAAGCACGGCCAGAAAAAACAAAGGAAAAAGGGTAAAAAACAAACAAACAAACAAACAAAAAAAAAAACAAAAACCAAAACAAAGTAGGGCCAGAAAAAGCAAAGCAAAGCATGGCCAGGAAAGGCAAAGCAGAGCAAAGCAGCACAAAGAAATACATAGCAGAGCCAGGAACACAAAGCAAAGCAAACAAAGGAAGGCATGGCCGGGGTGGGGGGGGAGAAAAAAAAAAAAAATGAGGGCCAGGGAATGCAGAGCAAGGCAAAGCAAAGCAGAGCAAAGCAGCACAAAGAAATGCATAGCAGAGCCAGGAACACAAAGCAAAGCAAAACAAAGGAAGGCATGGTCGGGGGGGGGGGGGGGGAGGGGGGGGGGGGACGGGAGGAGGGGGGGGGGGGGGAGCGAAGAAAGAAAAAAAAAAAAACGAGGGCCAGGGAATGCAAAGCACAGCAATGCAAAACAAAGCAAAGCAGCACAAGACAAAGCAAAGCACTGTCAGGAATTCAAGGCAAAGTGAAGCAAAGTAAAAGAAAGCAGGGCCAGAAAAGGAAAGAAAAGCAGGGGTAAGAAAAGCAAAGCAAAGCATGGCCAGGAAAGGCAAATGACAGTAAGGCAAAGCAGAGCAGAGCAAAGTAGCACAAGGAAAAGCAAAGCAGGGCCAGGAAAGGCAAAGCAAAGGACTTTGAGGCGAGGCGAAGCACAGCAGGGGTAGGAGAAGCAAAGCAAAGCAGAGAAGAAAAAGCAAAGCTGCGCCAGGAATACGAAGCAAAGCTAAGCAAAGGAAAGCGTGGCCGGAAGAAGCAAAACGTAGCAGGGCCAGGGAAGGCAAAGCAGAGCAAGGCAAAGCAAAGCAAACCCTGCGAGGAAAAAGAAAGCCTTATCGGGCAAAGAAAAGTCAAGCAGGGCCAGGAAAAGCAAAACGAATCGGGGTCAGTAAAAACAGGGCCGGGAAAAACAAAGCGGTGCCACGAATGCAAAGCAAAGCAAAGCAGGGCCAGGAAAAGCAAAGCAAAGAAAAACAGTGCTGTGAATACGAAACGTGTAGTTCCTTAGTGTCGTTCGAAATCGCACCCCCCACCCGCCCCAGACGAATAGGGAGGGGCCCGTTGCCGGGTTACGGGGAGGCGGGCGTTCAAGAAGGCGAGGGTGTGGCAGCGGCCCCCGGTTGCTTCCGGCCGCCGGCCGCTCTGACATAAGAGGCTCCCGCTCGGTCACGAGCAGCTCGCCACCTGTGCGACTCGGTGTGGCTGGCTGCCCGGCCGGTTTGCTTTAGCTTTTTATCGTTACATAAACGATCCATAGATATATAATATTATATATACTACTTAAGAGTTATTACAAAAGAAAGTACTAAATTAGAGTAAATATATATATAACGAAAACATAATAAAAACAGTAGTAGTAATAATAATAATAATCGTTGTCTGTTTCCCCCTTTACTTTTAGGAATCACGTAGTTACTTAGCGTCGTTCGCAACCCCCACCCTCCCCAGACGAATAGCAACGGGGCCCACCTGGCGGCTCGCCGGACAGCGGGGGCCACAGAATAGACCCGGCCCGGTGGCCAGATCCCTGTCCCCTCGTCCGCCAGTTCCGAGGGGACAGTCGCCAAGGTGGGGGGAGGTCAAGGTGTGCGTCTGAGGGTTTACGTGTTTCTAAATACACCGATCGACTCGTCGGCAAAATCGGTGGGACGGTCTGCAAAAGAAGCCTAGAGCAGCAAAGCAGAGCAGAGCAGAGCAATGCGGAGGAAAGCAGAGCAAGGCAAAGCAAAGCCCCGCTAGGGAAAAGAAAGTGGCATAAGGAAAAGCAAAGCACGGCCAGAAAAAAACAAAGGAAAAAGGGTAAAAAAAAAACAACCGAACAAACAAAACAACCAAAGCAAAGTAGGGCCAGAAAAAGCAAAGCAAAGCATGGCCAGGAAAGGCAAAGCAGAGCAAGGCAAAGCAAAGCAGAGCAAAACAGCACAAAGAAATGCATAGCAGAGCCAGGAACACAAAGCAAAGCAAAACAAAGGAAAGCATGGCGGGGGGGGGGGCGGTGGGGGGGGGGTTGGGGGGGGGGGGAGGGGGAAGAAAAACAAAAATGAGGGCCAGGGAATGCAAAGCACAGCAATGCAAAACAAAGCAAAGCAGCAC